>NC_133312.1:123146-377611 GCF_012295235.1 Primulina huaijiensis | reverse complement strand
TATATATATATTTTAAAGGACTTCAACGTCAAACTGTAGGGAAAAATTGGATGAGCGCAACATTCAAATCATAAATAAATTATTAATTTATTTTAGTACGCTAGTTTCTTGGAAGTGACTTTATAATAATTTATATTATATACATAATCCACTTTATTTTAATAGGCGATGCTTTTTAACAAAGCTCGTTTCCCCTCTTAATTTCAGGGTCTGATATTAAAGTGAGTGCTTAAACAATTAAAGGAACGAGGTTTCCTTAATTAATTAATATTCTAAACGCAACACTAATTTATTAAGATGTACTTTACAACTTGATATGCTGTTTTTTGGTTGCATAGATAGATAATTTAATTTAATAATGTTTGACAGTCGATGCCTGATTAGGATGGAGTAATTTCTCTAAAATATTTGGACATTATGTTAAAATTTGGAGATGGTTTTTATTAGATATAAAACTCATTATTTAAATATGGAAATTCTTAAATTTATAATATTTCATCATAGTTTTTTTTTTTTATATTAGTTGTTATTTGGTCATTTAAATAAGATTAATTAGAATAGAATTTCCAGGTCAGTATGTACGGGTAAACATGAAGATTAGATTTTGTATTACGCAGACTGAAAATTTTGTCCGCCTCTGTACTCATGTATGGGTCTATATATATTAATAATATTACGCACTTATTGTGTATTTGTACATTTGGTTTGTATAAATAATTATTGTTGGACTTATTGGAGTTAAGTCAATATTTATATTACGAATAATTTTAATGAAAATATTTGTGATTTTTTTTTATAATTTGTAAAATTATTATGTGGATGATTGTATATAAATTTGTTATATAATAATATTTAATATATAATAAAGTATACATATATATAGTTAAGGTTGTGTTTTGTTGGATATATTGGATGAGATTATTTTAAAATAATTAGATCTCATCGTTATTTGGTTGTATTTTTATATATTAAATTAATAATTGTTTAGATCATATTAATTAAATTATTTAATTAAAAATCAATTTGACATTGACCTAAAAATCAATTCCATAAACCAATCAGCTTCACCCAAGTGTAGACCAATCAGCTTCACCCAAGTGTAGCCATTAACAACATAAATGGTTTGTCGTAGAAGCTGATATTATATTAATTTGGTAAATTTGACGTCTAAAATGCAGTTTTAGAGCAATAAAACAAACGGAGATAATATTGGTTTTGGGTAATGGAAGAATGAATTGAATACTGTTCTCAGCTTTAACAGCAAACATATCAGATCACATCAAATCAATCCATCAATCAAACATTGCCCCCAACTTGTTCTTGCTTTGTTTATGCATTCTTTTCTACTTTTTTTTTTTTTTTAAAATTTCACACAAATATTACTTAATTTAATTATTTTAACGGGAGACATACTAATTATCTGATAATTTTGCAATATAAATATATACAAATTTGTAGATCCAACGATGTATTCTACTATAAACAAAGTGGATGTTTTAGTTCTTTTAATACATCAACTAAAATAAATTTTCTCAGAATTTATAATGATTATTATTTAATAAATAATAATAACTCAATAAATAATAATAATAATAATAATAATAATAACTCAATAAATATACGAAAATCAGCAATTTAAGGGTTAATTATAATAATATACTTTATTTCCACCCCCTCTCGTTTCATTTTAAGTCACGGTCATAACCCTTTCACAGCCGCTACAGCCACCGGCGCTGCCAGCGCTGTGGAGAACTCTGACACTCCGAACAGTGCTGTTGTTTAGTTTTCCTCCTCGGAATACAAAAGGATAATCTATTTATTGCTGAAGTTTTGCGTGAAGTTTCTTCAAGCACACACATATTCTTTCACTGCAGCGGAAACATTTGACGAGTTCTGAATCAGTATATATGGATGAAATATATGGAATTCATTCGACAATTACCGATCATGACTACGCAGACAAGGCTTTAATGTCTCCCGAGAATCTTATAATTCCAGCTGAATACCAGCAATATTACTACCCTTCTTTTGTCTACTCCGCCGACCAGCGCCACCGGATTCCGGTGTTTGGATCGGAAGGATTGGGATTTCAGAGTTCGGTGCCATCGGAATCAGCTTCCATTAATTTTCAGAACCAAAGAGAAGGGGATGATGAAAATGAACAGGCTGATTCCATGGTGCTTAAGGCCAGAATCGCTTCACATCCTTCCTACCCAAAATTACTCGACGCCTATATTGACTGCCAGAAGGTTTAAATGATTTGAAAAATATTGTTTTTCCTAGGTGTTTTCAAGAACTGATTCTTTTATACATTTCTTCGCTGTTTATGAATAGCTGGTGTACTTATTCGATCATGGTTTCGTGGGTTTCTCTCTGATGATTTCAAATAAAAATCATGGGTTTTTGGTGGATTGTTTTAAAAAAATCTTTTTTTTATTATTCATACTAGCAGAAGGTTTGGAGTCAGCTGTAAATTTCTCTTTTTTTTATGTTATATATATCTGAAGGTTGGAGCTCCTCCAGAGATAGCTCGTTTACTGGACGAAATCCGGCGAGAGAAGGATTTATATAGACAAGATACAGTCGCAACGTGCATAGGAATCGATCCTGAACTCGATGAGTTTATGGTATCTCTCTCCGACTCTCTCTCTAAAAAAAACGCACAAAACACACACCAGTATATTTCATCGTTTGCAGTTGTTGAAAGTCGGAGCTTTTTCCTTGAAGGAAACATATTGCGACATACTGATGAAGTACAAGTCGGATCTGTCAAAGCCATTCGAAGAAGCTACATCTTTTCTAAACAATATCGAAACCCAACTCTGCAATTTAAGCATAGGTAAGTCATATTCATGAGTTTTCTCCCAGCAGTTACGGGTTTCATGTCTTTTCTCTTGTTTGTGTACTTTACAAACGAGACCATTTAATTCATTACCGTCCATGCGTTTGTTCTGTGTTTAGATTTTATTTATAGAATTCTGACCCTAATAACGAAAAATCATAAACCCTTAACTTTGTTGGTTGCCGGTGTTTCTCAAGGTTCTTGCTTTTGTTTAGTTTAGAATTTAAATAACTTATAATAACAGTAATATAAAGAAAGTGTAAAGTTTTTCTTCAGAACTATTTTCCAGACATTGCTGATCTATATATTTTAATTAGTATATGGAATGTCTGTAAGTGTTACTGTGACATGTGATCTCTTTTTCTTGTTTGTACAGTTAAGAGTAAACCTTAAACGAAAAGTCAAGGGGTATTCCACAATCAAAAAACACTGCAAAACTGTGAACACTTGTCTCCTTGTTCCGTTGTCATTGGTTTTCCTTTGGAGTTTTTATTAGGTTCATTCCCTATCTATTTTTATCGATTATTTTTTATACCCAAGGCACATAATTCAATAGATCAGATATTTCTGAAAAGATCAACTTCTGTTTCAGTACATTAGTCTATTATCAGTAGAGTTGGTCTTGCCTGAAAACCATTCACTTCGCTATCAATTTTCTGAAAATTTAAAGAATGAATGTTGTTTTCAAGATATATTTTATAGAATGTATTTATTCTAAATCTTGGAATAAAATCTTGGAAATCAAGGTTCTCTTGGGTTACTAGGATCTTAACGAAAATGGGATTTATATATTCACCATTGTGTAAATGGACTTACCGTTTGTTTCTACAATGAGAAAGAACAAAGAAACATGCTTCAAAAACTTTCCGAGGTTTAATTTGTGAAGTCTTCAGATATAACATCTCACGTTCTCCAGTTGAGGAAGATTAGTACCGATGACCTTGATAGTGCATGTTTAAGCCTATTTTTGGTTGAAATGTGTGCGAAAACAAAGCGTTGCAGCATATGAATATTGTCATGCATTTGTTGAGATAGAATGGAAAATTTTGATATATATTTTTCATTTGATGGATGACGGGAAGTTTCTTAAGAATTTTGGTTCTTGAATTGTGGTGCTATATGCAATATACATGGCGACACTTGTGATGGTTTCAAGTTCCAAGGGATAATTTGTTGGCATGACATACGAGAAATGAACATTGGAATTTGGAAAGTGTCTAATTGCTAATTGGTGGGAAGTTAAAGAGCTACGTCTTCTCTTTGAAGTTGATATAATTGAACCACTTTATTAATTAAATATGTGCTTGCAGAAGATGAAAAGATGAATATTTCCAGCTTGAATAAGCTTTACTCGAAATATTTAGCTATCTTGCATGTATTTAGGATCAGTTTAGGCACGGTAATCACACCTTGAAAAACACCATTACTTCCTAAATACTTATTTATAAAGAGCAGAGTCATTTCTAATATTTAGATTTGGATGCAGCAGCGAAAAATAGACTTTCTAAGCCTTTTTTTTTTCCATTTTTCAGTAAAAGGTTTGAGTAGAAACGCATAGAACGGCCCACCGACTGGGTGGGATGTTTAGTTAAGTAAGTTTTAGGTAAATCTCTTCCCTCATTTTATAAAAAAGAAATGCATGAAACGTATTTTTTATTTCTGAAAACAATACTTATTCGAGCAAATTTTTAGAATGAATTTGCACGTTTTTTTTAAAAAAACTGAAAATATATTTATTCAAATGACAAAAAATATATCGTACAACAATATTTCGAACAATTATTTCGCGAGATTTTATAATGAATTTATTATGAGATTTTGATAAATGAATTTTTTGTGTTGTAAAAATTACACTAAAAATTTAGTGGTGCATATGATATTACTCTATTCAAATGGACTCCTAACAGAATATGATCACCCTGCTGATCATTAAGCTGTAAAGTTAAGTATTTTGCATATGGTTGTGTGACATAACATAATATATTAGATTAAATGGTGTTTTTCTGATGATGTCATTGTTCATAATCATTAACGTGTTATTTACATCTAATTGTTGTGTATTTTTTAAGGATTATTATAATCTTTGATGAGTTTGCATTGTCTATTCGATTAAATAATTGAGTGCAAAGTGTACTTGTATGTGGTTTAAGTACCATCGGGATCTGATCTTAAATCTATTGCTGGCACAGCTCTTTTACTTAGTTTAATCTTTATCTGTGTTAAGAGAAAAGTTACACTTTTCTTTTATATTCTTCATGTCTCTCTATTCAAAGGGACTCCCGGGATTGAGAATTCATCTGCAAACTATTCCATTAAAAAAAATGAAATGGTAAGTTTGAAGTTGTGATTTTCATTTCCTTAGGTCGATAATACGTTGAATGCTGTTTTTATAATTGAAGAAATAGATTGGGTAGGCTGGCATGTAAGAATCCCAAATGGTGGTGTTGTAGAAACTGGAGTGAAAACAAGAACGACGAGGGGGGCTATGGGATGGTAGTATCAACTTTTCAATAATAATGTGAAAAAGCCCGGATAAGGCGGGTGGTCGAATTTTCATATGGACGCCCGGGGTTTACGCTGAAGGCCCGGCCCACATTCATTATCTTACCCACACATGCACACCACCTGTTCTTTCCAGATTTTTGCATTAACGTCGTCAAATCAAACATATTCATTGAACATCGTGCCACATTATTATTATTTTTAAAAATGAGGTAGTGGTAATCGGGGAATCTTGTCTGGACATGCTTTTTTGAATTTGATAATTGATAATTTGCGGTTTCAATTTGAAGTCTTGAAACTTGGGTAGGATCATAGAACCTGTGCCCATTTTACCGTGGGGTCTACGTACGTCAAGAGGCCCATCCAGTTGTGTTTCTTCTAATAAAATATAACACGTGCAATTAAATAAATTTAATTTGTTTTTAAAGCTTATTAATTAATATATAAAACAGTGGGATTAACGAAATAGATTTTCCCAATAATCAAATGGACAACTTCCGTTGATTCTATGTTCCTAGTCTTCGCTCTATTCTATATGTGACCCATGAAATTTGGTTCCTTCATCGTTCTTGATAATATATGGTTGTTGCGGTTTAATTAGCCCAAATTATATATATGTAATTACGGTTTAGTTGCATCATTCTATATGAAGTTAAATGTTTTTTAGTCTCTGAAGTGACGATTCGATGTCGTGATACATAACCTAATCTCTTGCTCAGAGATTGGATACATACCACAAATTGATGATCCTATGTTTAACAGATATCCTATTTGTTTGCACATCAAGTGGTCATTAAATCATTTGAATTATGGGACGAGATCAGTCTTTTAGTACTTGCATTGATTATGTAAGTTTAATTGTAGATGACGGAGGTCTATCATCGGAAGAGGATTTAAGCGGAGGCGAGACAGAGACTCAGGACGCCTCCATGAAGAGAGAAGATCGTGAGCTGAAGGACAGGCTTTTGCAGAGGTATGGTAGCCATATTAGTAGTCTACAGAAAGAGTTTTCTAAGAAGAAGAAGAAAGGAAAACTACCAAAGGAGGCTAGGCAAATGTTGCTCGAATGGTGGAATGTGCACTCCAAATGGCCATATCCAACGGTTAGTATCCCATTTTATTGGTTTTTTTCACGACAGGGAGGAGACTAAAGCTTATGTTGTTGGGGAAGATATATGCACGAGGTTTTTTTTTTTATATTATGTCGTGGTATCCGTAGCCATTATCTTTCAGGTATTCTCTGGCGAACTCCGAATAAGTCGAGTGTTTTCTTCTAATAAACCATGAGCTGGATTTATGTGCAGGAAGCGGATAAGATATCTTTGGCAGAATCGACAGGATTAGATCAGAAGCAAATCAACAATTGGTTCATAAATCAAAGGAAACGCCATTGGAAACCATCCGAGAACATGCAGTTGGCCATAATGGAGAATCTCTCTGGTCATTTTTACGCTGGAAATTGATCGACTCCAAAAAAAGTGGAAAAAGGAATTGATCTTGTATATTTCTTAAAAATAATAATTCATCCTACTCGCAATATACAGTTGTAATATTCGAGTTATTAGATTTTATAAACGATCGGTTTCTAATTTGGATATATTTGGTATTATGCTTTATATTTTACATGAATGATTCATGCATCTTCGAAATTTTTTCGTACTAATAATTTTTTCCTGATTATATTAGATATAGAAATGTGATTTGTTTCTCAAGTCTGAATTTTTTTTTTTTTTTATTATTAATGTTTGCTTCATATCTGAAATGATGGGCTGTGACTTTACTCTAGGGTTTCCATTTTAACATGTTTTGAATTGGCAAGTCCTTAGAAATGAATATACTAACAAAAATTGGATATAAATGAAAATCATAAATATGTTAAGCTATTCAACATATTTTGAATCTAAATCATATTTAAGATTTCAATTTTAAGTAAGATATGATAAAAGAAGAGAGAAACTCTTGTAGCTATCGCACTATGGCAATAGCTAGTACGGAACCAATTCAAATATAATAATATAAGGTTATATTAACTGTGGGGTTTTTTTAAAAAATAATTTAAGTTTAAAATTTTTTTTCAAAAATAATGTAAAAAAAAAAACATTTCAAAAACTACTGCAATTCGCGATTATGGAGCGCGGACGCTGCTCCACGTGAGCACGAAACACGGACGCTGGTCCACGTAAGCGACGGAATATTGTAGCTATGGAATATATAAAAAACCGTCGCTAATTAGCAACGGTTTATTGACCGTCGCTAAAATGGAACCCGCGACGGTTTATTAAACACGTCGCTAATTTTAGCGACGATTTTAAAGCGTCGCTTTATTGGATCAGCGACGGTTAAAAAGCCGTCGCTAAATACCTACACTATCACACCCCACGCATAATTGTATCAACAGCGTGCACATGTACGTCGCGGATAATCTTAAACTTTCAACGGCTTGCAACTTTGCAGCGTGCAATATACGCTACGGAAAAAAAATTTGAGCGCTGCGAAAAGCCATTTTTGTTGTGGTGAAGATTGAGAAAAAAACAGACAATAAGCTTCTCAAAAATAAGTTTTTTCAGGAACTTCTACGATTCAACCTAGTTTTTTCAGTGATTCAGGGGTGGCTGACTTTGGTTTGTTTGGTCAGCAGGATTTTAAGACTCCGTCTCGGTCGAACATACACAGTTTTACAAATTTGCTTAATTTTGGTCCGCAGCATCTTGTACATGACATTCGACCACAGAATGATGTTGAGGAAAATGAACAACATTCAATTGAGATATCTCAGTCTTGATTTATTTCTTGTTTGTTTTTTTCTCTTTCTTCACTACAACAAAAATGGCTTTTCGTAGCGCATATTGCACGCTGCAAAATTGCAAGCATTTGAAAGTTCTACATGTGCAGGTGGTATTTCCAATTAGCGACGGTTTTTAACAGTCGCTGATGCCAATACAGCGACGGTTTTAATAAACCGTCGCTAAAATTAGCGACTGTTTATAAACCGTCGCTGATTCAATTTTAGCGACGGGTTATTACACCGTTGCTAATTAGCGACGGTTTTTATATAAATTATGTCGCTAAAATATTCCGTCGCTTACACGTGGACCAACGACCTTGCTTACGAAGCGCGGACGCTGCTCCACGTGAACAACGTCCGCGCTCCGTAAGCGCGGATTGCAGTAGTTTTGGAAATTTTTTTTTTTACATTATTTTTGAAGAAAATTTTAAAATTAAATTATTTTAAAAAAAAAACCCATTAACTGTGCACTCATATATAATAATATATGTTCATTATCTATGGCAGTTATGTTTCACGAGAATTATTCCATTCCACGAGTCGAAGAAATGGCTCATCGAACTTCAAGGCTCAAAAGTGGAAACCAAACACACATCATTAATATTAACACAATCCAATATAATCCACACCTAATTTAGGAAAGTCACGAAAAACCAAAAACAAACGAGAAAATAACGCAGCCTCCGCCTCCACTCCTACGCTTATTTAACCAAACTACAAACCAAAACCCAATCACCCTTTTAATATTACGTCCTTAATTGGCATTCAAACGCCTCAAAGGACGAATAAGCGAGAGAAACAATAATCAAAGTCCCCCCTAGAAACACAATGGCCTCACCAAGAACCGCAACTGCTTTCTCAATCGCCCTCATCGCCACCACCCTCTTCATCTCCTCCGCCACCGCAACTGCCGCCAACCCCTTCTGCAAAACCGCTGATGACAAGACCTTCTGCAACTCTCTCGCAAAGGGAGCCAAAACCTGGGAGCAAGCCATGACTAATGTGCTCAATGCCGCCCTACGGAAGGCCAAAACCGCCAAATCCATAGCCGACATGGTTGGGTCCAAGCTGCCGTCCAGTTTTAAGCCACAGACAAAAGAGTCCATCGACAGCACATGCCATGAAGCTTACGAATCCCTGGTTGACAACATCCAATCTTGCCTTGGATTCGTTAAGAATGATCCCTACTCTTCTTTGAGAGTTCACCTGTCCGCAACTTCTTTCTCAGATTGCAAAGATGGGCTTGATGAGTTTGGTATTTCTTCCACGGAGGTGGATCAGTTTACTGCGGAGATACAGAAGTTGAGCAGCACTCTGTTGGCTATTGTCGAGACGAAGCCATGAGTCCCATTAATTTATTCTATGATATTATTTTATTTGATATCCATTAAATATTAATGCTGTGTTTATTTTTTGTCAATATTTAGTGCGTGGATTAATGTGTAATTGATGAGATATTCACGTTTCCAACAAGGTGGGGTCGTAGAAAAATTTACATGTGCATTTGTTTCAGATTAATGATCGAAATATGGTATTTTCATGTACTGCCATTTCTGAGTATGGAGATGAGTCAGATGACGATTCCATTGTATCTGAGATTTGTAGTTCGAGATCATGTTCAGCGTTGATTATTTATTATGCATTAAAATGCACACAATCATTATTCCATGCGATAGACCAAAGATTCAAATTCGTTGGCAAGGAAAACAGAATAGATAGTGATTTGAGGTTACTATGTTGATGTTGAATATGTAAATTAGAACAATGACAAACGAGAGATTCAAATCCACCCACTCCATATATTTGAAATAACTATCAAGCCCAACCAGAAAGATTCCGGGGTAGTAAAAGTATATGCATGATCTTGTCTTCAGCGCACTTGTCAATGTACATCCGAGTGTGAATGATAGAGCACAACTAGTTACCGTGGATTTATATGTGATTGCAGTGTGGTGTCACTTGATAAGCTTCATTTACAGAGCGATATCATAGCCCAATTCGTTGATGACGTTGTCAACGGTTGCAATAATCTCTGTCATGTTTAGAAGATCAAACAAAACCTTAATTAGTTAAAGGAAGCCATGTTTTCTCCGTAGTTAGGCACGAATCCAAAAGATTTTAATCAATTAGAAATTTTGTTTCAGTTATTTTTTGCTCGTTCCTTTGATGATCAAACAATTCAAATGAAGATGATTGCTTCTCTAAATTCATACCTTTTAATGAAGTTCCCTCCAGGTATCGCTGTAAGAAAGTTAATAACTAATTAATACTACAGCAATGGTTTTACTCACAATTACTTTGAACCTATGTATCTTGGATCTGTTAAATATTTGAAACATGTTACCAGATTAGGTTAAATATTTATCTCAAACTCAACGTGAATGTAAGATATTTACGAAGCTATGGAATCCTGCAAAAAGGAGAGAATGTTGCATGAAAAAAGGTAGAGGGTGTACCATAAATTGGGTTTTAAGATCTTCCTCGTGTTCTATAGGCTTTGCTGCACACAGATAATTAACTGGCAATAGTAAGCCAGAGGACTAGAATTAACAAAATAACTGCGGGCATAGTAAGCATATCACTAATGAGGCAAAATACCCTCATCAACTGCAGGGGTACAGTTACTCAGTAACTGCCTGAAACTGGGAGGAAACGATGCAATTGTCTCTGCGGCTTCTTGAATTTTTATTGTTTCAGGCACAAATTGTTCTTGAACTGCATTAGATTCAAGGACTGGAAGCATTAGCTTGGAACTGGTTTCTGCTGACGCTGTGCACTGCCAATCCCCATCGGACCTGATACTAAATAAGCATGACATCAGACATCGTTTTGTAAAAGCATTTATAACCGGAGGTTGACCTTGCCCAGTCACCATCCCACTAAACGTCTTCAAATTTTTTTGTAATTTTTTTAAAGTTGAAACTATCACTCCTTGATGCACTAATTCGTTTTGATTGAATTTTCTGGTCCACCCGTATATACTAGTCACTCTTCTTCGTTGTTGACAAAGTTCATTGAAAGGGTACGTGAGTAGTCAACGGTAGATACTTCTACTAACCTGCATGTGGGTCCATCCAAAGGTAATACCTCGGCCTGGGATGATATTTCAGATTGAAGTCCAGGGTATTCAAGCAGTCGGGGACTTTCATTTTGAAAAATTTCCTGAGCAGACATTAATCACATTATTATACCAAGTGGAAACATATAACTAGTTTCAGCAGCTATAATTATTGGTAGTGCCATATTTACCATCAGAACATCCATGAACTTTTCTGTTTCAAAGATGGTGAAAAAATGCAGTGCGAATTTCTGGATCTGTGGAGAAGCATAAACTTGAATTTTTAATGTGAGGATCATTCTAAAATGTAGCACAGAATCCTTGAAAAATTATCACGAGGGTCGAAGTTCCAGCTACTTGCCTGACCAATACCGTCTTTATAACTCACAAAGACAGCCCTGCTCCCCCTTGCAGGGAACCCAGACACACATGAAACTTGAGGCCATGAAAAATACATCTTTGAGATGTGATGTTCTTCCTGTAAGACAACTAAATTTTTTAAAATAATATCCCTGCCAAATTTACTAAATACAGGATATTACACTATCCATGCTCAACCGGGGTATCATTAGACTTGGAGGACAAAATCACGGATACACTTCTGTTTGCAGAGAACAAGAAGAGTAACGTCAGGGATCCCCTTTTCTTGGTGAGAAACATCACAATTGTACTTTTCTTATAAATAGACCTTCCTTTGAAACAACTAAAAATGCGCACAAGCTGTCGTGACAAACTGGATCACATGCAACAAATCGAAAATTTAGAGAATTTGGCATGAATTGAATTCAAAAGTTGGGGCTCACATAAATTAAATGTGGCACCTACTGTTTAATTTCCAGTGGAATCCAAAGTAAGCTCTTCTTTGCCAAAAATATTGAGATGAGATTTGGAGGCCACAAATAATTACTTCAAATAACTTTTGTTTATGTGAACTTCTGTAGCCTTTTCTGAGGATACTTTTAAGCAGAAAATCTAGTCCACAATTTCAGATAACATCAAGGTAACAACGTATAAGCATCACCAAGTCCACTTCTCTCATTGTCAATTCCAACTTACACGGAAAATGTATATCCCTTTCAATGTAGACATATCAAGCCAAATCAAGTTATGATAAGAAAATGGGCAAGCTACTACATATAGATATTGCTACATGTTAAATAGCAGGAGATTGTTCAATCTTATTCAAGCACCTGAATAACGTACATTAACGACATCACAGGGGACGACATCTCAGAAATATTTACAGGAAATCAATGTGCTGGAGATCGATCTCGTTCAAGCACCTAAACCGAGCTTAAGTTCTACACTACATTTTAATTGATTTGATTCGAGTACTAGTGAATCGATAAAATCACAGGCTTCATCATATACAGAGAAATTTTTTTCCACCAGAATTTTCAACTTACAAGTACGTGAGATCGAAGAGAAATGGTTAGAACTACGTCATCCAACCCCTCAGCAGTTCGTTCGAATATGAGCTTGAGTGAGGCAGCGGACAAGGTGGTGATCCAAGTGCCTCCTTGATGGCGATTTTTCCCGGCGGCGGAAATCGGCGTGAGAGAAGGATGAGTGCGGTTGACAACGGTGGAGCTGTAGTTCATGAAGCGCGCGTATTGAATATTCCATTGATCTATGACCGAGGAGGTTGAGTTGGAGGGAGTTGTTACTGCTGATTCCGCCATTTCCGAATTTTAGAACTGCGGGGAAAATTGGGAGCTGAGCCGTTTATATAGTCGCGATATTTGGTCGGGTAATTATTAGTTCTACAAAATCAAAATTATATAAGAAAGATTTCTTATTTATTTAAAAATAAAAAAATTGATGTATGCGCGACTTATTTCCCAAGCAAGGAACTATAATACGGCACCCGCATTATTCCCCACACATATTATACAAAGCCAAAAAAAAATTCCCGGAGATGAAAGTATTATGTTTAACATGACGGTAAGAATGGTGTGTATAAGATAAATATTATCTTGGATATTATAACATCTTGTGATAACATACAGCGGAATAATATAAAACACAAATAATTTAAATAACACATATATATTTATGTGCAAGTGAACACACTTGCGTTATACCTCATGACAAAATAATTACTATAAAAGAAATCGAGTTTACAAAACCTATACAAGTGAAGGAACGAAAAAATATCTTGCGTAACAAATCAAGAAAATAAATTGTATCCTAAAATCTCAATAATAAAAATAATCAAAACACAAGAATGCAAATATGTGTAGTAGAAATTCGAAGCAACAAAACAATTCTTCAATCAACATTTTGGTCGAATGTTGTCTTCAAATATCTCCAACATAACACGGTAACACAGTAAAATTATGCAAATTCTTCTAAAAATTCCTCTCATATCTCTCTTCACTTTTCCTCACGCATGTACTCTTGCATACCTTGTGCGTCAATTATTTTTTAATATATATAGACTTGTGTCGCTTGATATAATTCATTGAATAAGTCCTACAAAATAAGGAAAGTAATCTTTTATTAGGAAACAAATTCTTTAAATATTAAACATCAAATATAGAGTTGAAGAAACTCAATATGAAATACAAAATTTTTATGCTAAATCTTATAAAAAAAGAAAAGAATTCAGGACATAAATTTGTGTTTTGACAAGACACATTTCCTTTCAAACTATATGAACTCGCACCAGCAGAGAGAGGGACTCCATGGACACACTATTAAACCTGAAGCACCGATGATATCTTTTTGGCACGAAAGAACCACTATTTTAAAAAGTGCGTCTTTTTTCCAGTATGTTTGGTGAAATATCCAAAAAGATGACCATCATTTCATGCAGAAGGTAACTTGTGTCATTAAGCACTTTAATGTGGCATAAACCTTGTTTAAGAGAATAAAGGTAATACTTTCACTAAAAATGGTCATACCAAAATACGATGGCAGCCGTAGCGCTAGTGCTAGTAATTGGGATAAATTTTTATAATAGTATAAGTATAATATAATTTTAATTTAATAATTCTGAATAAAATAAATATATGGATACGAGAATGGAAGAAATAGAATACATAACAAGAAGAAAAAAACATAGGTGAGGAAAAGTTTGGTTTGATTCGCATTTAATCATTTTGTACTCTATATATTATCGAGCTCTGATGAGGTTAGATTAAAATAACATTTGTGGGATCGGACCATANTCATTCGAAAAAAAAATCTCACCATGTATTTCATTTCCAACTGGAAATTCCGAAAACAAATTTTCCGAAGTTCAACTTACTGGACACTTGCTGTTAACGTCTAAATATATAAAATAAGAAATAAAGCAAGGAGTTTCGGCTCAAACACTCATAGGCAAACAAGAAAATTATGGCTACTTTTTTGCAGCAATATTTGTTGGCAGAAAAAAATAGAGCATCTTAATTTAATTTATTAGCGTGGTGGTGTTTCGCTGAATCTTGGCGGCGGCGGAGTGCTTAGCGCCGCCCTGAAACTCACGGCGGTTGCACCCGATCCCACAGTCCCGCTATCAGCAGTAAGTTTCCCAGCTCCACGATGCCATGACGAGGGAATTGCACCTCGATTTCCTTTGTTTACAAAAAGAGGAGAAATAAGAAAACAAATATTAATTTATTTGTACTCTGATCTTTTTGTGAATATATATATACTTAATAGAAAATTTCTCAAAAAATATCAAGAATTACGAACGATATACCTGGTGATGAGGAAGCTGAAACAATAAGAGGGATCAAAAAAGAAATCAGGATTGCAGCTATCAGTATCCTATTCCTGGTGTTATCCATTGGAGAACTGAAGCAATAATATTCAAGATTGATGAATGTACACATTTATATTTGCAAAAATAATAATAATGTGAAAGTTCATGTTTGACTGTTGACTAAATTCATAGTTAATATCGACGTCTTCATAGGCCGGTTTGCTCTGAGACTGTTGGTTACGTTAAACAATTAATGATATAATAAAGTCTAATTTTTTAATTCACATTATACGGTATCGATCTCGTCATTGCTCATTAAATACTTTGGTTATTTTATTTTAAAACTAAACTGAATTTATTTATTTTTACTAAAAAATAAATATAAGTTGGAATTTTGTTTAAATAAATCAGGTTGTTATAAATTCATGATGTGGGGGCCCGTGCTCTTGAATAACGTTTAATGTCCAAACAAACAGGATTCGTTAATGTAAACAGCGAAAGCGATTAAAAATTTTCCTTTTGGGCCAATAGAAATTTCGGCATGACCTCCTCGTAAGTAGGACATCCCAAAAATTTCCAAACAACAGAAACAATATTTATATACTCGAAATAAAGTCATATCGTAAATTCACAAACCTATAGCCGCACTGGCCAGGACTAACACATACAGAGCCAACAAGGCTCGATCACACAACAACAATCCAAAATATCGTAAAAGCAACACTACAACTACGCAGGGCATCTCCTGACAAATATCGATAATGTAATACATACATATATCTACATATATAGCTGGGAACTCTCAACAACAATCTAATTACTGGGCACCGCTACCTGACGCTCCACCAGACGCGTCAAATCCTCCTGGATAATCTGCTATGGCATCAATAACAACCACAACATAAACAGAAAAGAGGGGTCAGGCTCCAGTACGACGAACCAGTAAAATTATGACAATTATAACTGACGTGAAATAAAATCAAGTAAAATGCAATGAAATGAAATGCAATGCATGTCGGTAACAACGAAATAACGGATACCAAAACGGAGTCCAAATGAAACGCATCAGCAACAGGAACAGTGGCCACCGGTGCCAGGACTACAGCAACGTAATATCATGCCGCCGCTCATCCATGCACGTAGCATCGAGGGTCCGGTAGCGACCCGGTTAGTCCTCGAGCAGTCATCAGGAGTGTGCTAATCCTATCACTCGTTCCATCGATAAGATGTCATGAGAGATCTAGTCCTATCACTCGCTCCATAGATGACGCAACATCATAACAGATCAATAATGATAGCAATCAACGGAGTCAAGGCTCGAAATGTTATGCACTTAGTATCAACGCAAATAAATGCATGAATGCAATCACGTTATTCACATAAGCACATAAAGCACGCCACAACTCATTACAAAATACTTAACGTCATTCCACATCACTATAGACATCATAAGAAAACGGTTCATACGTACCTCAACTGTTAACTAATTTACCACCGAAATATCTTAAGGATTTCTCGCAGAATCCAATCATGTGGCAAATAATACATTTCATATCAAATTCTATTTATTTTTCTAATATTTGACAATTTAGCCTAAAATTCCAAAAATTCATAATTTAGGCTTACAATTTCTAAAATTAAGATATGACAATTCTATAACATCTAATTATTGAACACTAACATTCGAAAACCCAGTTATAAATTCTGAATTTTCGAAATTATTCCCAAATAAATTCCGAAAATTCGTGAGATACCTCTAATCAGCTCAATTCTTGCACCTACAATCAATAATATAATAAATATCAATATTGGTACCAAATTTAACCCAAAAATTTATCAACCTTGAATAATTTATGGAATCATGATTTGCACCTCAATATATATACCAAAATGAAGCCTACGACCCAGAGAACAAAAGTCCTCAACAAATTTTCGAACTTCGGCGACGTATGGCAAAGATTTAACGACGAAAGAGGCGGCGGATTTCCGACGGGTTTCTAAACGTCGCGAGTTTTCCTAGCAAAAGTGGTATCAATGGACAGCCCTTGTCGAGAGGATTCCGAAACTATGCTTACTTTAATTTTTGGATGATCGAAACGACCACAATCGATGAAAAGAAAATTTCAAAATGGAAGAAGATGAAGAACTTGGCCGATGCAGGGAGAGAAGGAAAAGTTGGATGATAATTATCTCTTTTTTTTTTTAAACTTACTTAATCAAAATTGGGCTGGGCTTTAGGAAAAATAGACTGGGCTCTCACATTCTCCCCTACTAATAAAAGATTTCGTCCTTGAAATCTGGTATACAAAACTGATTTATAAACATTTACCACTGATAGAACATAGGAAAATCAGAATACATGGAATAATTTATTACATTTTCAAACAAATGAGGCCATTCCTGACGCATCTTAGCCTCTAATTCACATGTAGCTTCTTCTCTCCCATGTCTACTCCGCTGCACCATCATTAGTGGAATCGTTTTATTCCTGAGTTGCTTTTCTTTACGATCAAGAATTTGCATTGGATGCTCAACATAGCTAAGGGAACTATCCAACTCCACCTCATCAGTCCTCAAGACATAAGAAGGATCAGGCTCGTACTTTCGTAACATAGATACATGAAACACATCATGTATCGCAGACAAACTCTGCGGTAAGTCCAAACGATAAGCCAAAGTGTCAATCCTCTCAACAATCGCATATGGACCAATATAACGCGGAGCTAGCTTCCCTCTGCGTCCAAATCTCATAGTACCACGAAACGGTGATACTTTCAAGAAAACTTGATCGCCAACCTTAAATTTTAAAAGCCTACGCCTTTTATTAGCATAGCTGGCTTGACGATCCTGAGCTGCTTTCATTCTTTTCCTGATCATTTCAACTTTCTCTTTCATTTCTTGTATAAATTCTGGCATTGACATCTGTCTTTCTCCCAAATCTTCCCAGCATATAGGAGATCTACACTTTCTACTGTACAAGGCTTCAAATGGTGCCATCCCGATAATTGCTTGAAAGCTGTTATTGTAAGAGAATTCAACAAGTGACAAGGATTCCTGCCAACCACCACTAAAATCCATCACGACTGCTCGCAACATATCCTCGAGTGTCTGAATGGTCCTCTCTGACTGACCATCTGTCTGTGGGTGATATGCAGTGCTCATTGCCAACTTTGAACCCAATGCTGTTTGCAAACTACCCCAAACCTCCGAAGCAAACCTGGGATCACGATCTGATACTATGGTTACAGGCACACCATGCAATCTCACTACATGATCAATGTACATTTTTGCCATTTTCTTATAAGTACAAGTACGATCATAAGGAATAAAATGGGCTGATTTAGACAATCGATCCACAATCACCCAAATCGCATCACAACCACGATTAGAACGAGGTAGGTGTGTCACAAAATCCATAGCAATGTGCTCGCAATTCCATTGTGGCACTTCAAGACTATGTAACATACCACCAGGTCTCATTCTCTCAGCTTTAACCTGTTGGCACGTCAAACATCTAGCCACAAAGTCAGAAATTTCTTTCTTCATACCTTCCCACCAGTAATGAGATTTCAAAATATGATACATATTTCTGATTCCAGGATGAATACTATGTCGACTACAATGAGCTTCTCGAAGTATAGCTTCTTTTAAATCTATCAAATTCGGAACCACAAGTCTACCATTATAGCGTAGACATCCATATGAAGCAACACTGAATTTGTCTGATTGACCTGTCTGAGTCAATTCTTTCAATCTATGAACATGTGGATCAGTTCTCTGTGCTGCTTTTATTTTAGAAACAATCTGTGGTTCAACTTGAATAGATGAAACTATAAAGTAGTCGCCCCTAGACTGGTACGTCCATCCTGAAGTTCCCAAATGTTCATGAACTTTTGAAATAGTCAAAGATGTCAACATTTTCGGCTGAACCTTTCTACTCAGAGCATCTGCAACTTAATTCATTCGTTCTGGTTGGTACTGAATCTCACAATCAAAGTCCTTGAGTAATTCCAACCATCGACGCTGTCTCATATTCAAGTCAGACTGTGTGAAAAGATACTTCAGACTCTTGTGATAAGAATAAATCACAAATTGTTCTCCGTACAGATAATGACGCCATATCTTCAATGCAAACACAATAACGGCTAACTCCAAATCATGAACTGGATATCGAGTCTCATGTGACTTTAACTGACGAGATGCATACGCAATCACTCGCCCATGTTGCATCAAAACACAACCCAGTCCATTTAGAGAAGCATCTGTACAGACAACAAATCCACCTGAGCCTGAAGGCAAAGCTAGCACTGGAGCTGTGGTCAATTTTTCTTTTAAAGTCTGGAAACTAGACTCACATTCTGCAGTCCACACAAAACGTCGATCTTTCTGTGTCAACTGGGTCATAGGCCTAGCTATTCTAGAAAATCCCTCAATGAAACGCCTATAATACCCAGCTAATCCCAAAAAGCTTCGAATTTCTGACACATTGGTTGGTTTATTGATAACGGCTTCAACTTTACTAGGATCAACAGATACTCCTTGTGCAGATATAACATTACCTAAAAATAAAACTTTGTCCAACCAGAACTCACTCTTAGAAAATTTGGCATACAACTGCGCTTCTCTAAGTGTTTGGAGAACTAATTTCAAATGTTTTTCGTGCTCTTTCTTAGATTTGGAATAAATCAAGATGTCATCAATAAAAACGATAACAAATTTATCTATGAATTTTCGGAATACACGATTCATTAAATCCATAAAAACCGCTGGAGCATTAGTCAAACCAAACGGCACAACTAGGAATTCATAGTGTCCATAACGTGTCCGAAATGCTGTCTTAGGAACATCTTCATCTCGAACTCTAAGCTGATGGTATCCGGAACGAAGATCAATCTTGGAATACACAGATGTACCCTGTAACTGATCAAACAAGTCGTCAATACGCGGCAGGGGATACTTATTCTTCACGGTAGCCCGGTTCAACTGCCGATAATCGACGCACATTCTCATCGTTCCGTCTTTTTTCTTTACAAACAATACTGGAGCTCCCCACGGCGACATACTGGGTCTGATATAACCTTTTTCCAGTAAATCCTGAAGCTGTTCTTTGAGTTCTTTCAACTCTGTCGGGGCTAAACGATATGGTGCTCTTGAAATAGGATTTGTCCCTGGCATCAATTCAATGCTAAGATCGATTTCCCTTTGAGGCGGAAAGCCTGGAATCTCATCAAGAAATACGTCAGGAAAATCCTCGACAATAGGAATATCAGAAACTTTCAATCGTTCTTCTTGTGCCACGTCGAGAGCATAAATCATAAATCTTTTGTTACCTATCGACAACAATCTGAACATTTCCATTGCCGATACTAACGGAATGCGAGACTGTGAATCACAACCGTAGAAATTCCATTTGCTGCCATAATACGGTCTAAATCTGACAATTCCATGGAAACAGTCCACAGTAGCTCGATGATTCGTCAATATATCCATACCAAGGATACAATCAAAATCAGACATAGCTAACTTGATTAGATTAGTTATCATAATATTATCCTCAAATCTAATCACACAATTTATGACTATCTCACAAGACATCAAGTATACACCGGCAGGAGTAGCCACAGACATAGTATCCAACAACAGAATAGTAGCAATCTCATGCTCATCAACAAATGCAGCAGCTAAAAATGAATGAGATGCTCCAGTGTCTATCAATATACGTGCAGGATAATCGAAAACTTAGCAAATACCTGCAATCACTCCTCCTGGTGCATCCCGAGCCTGATCCTAAGTCAATGCATGTACTCGAGCCTGCTGCGACACTGGAAATTGTTGCTAAAGAGGACCTCTAGGTGGTGGATAACTGGACTGCTGAAATGACTGTGCAGGAGCGTACGGCCTGAAAGCTGGCCCTCGAGGAACCTGTCCAGACTGTTGTAGCTGAAATTGTTGTCTTTGTGCATTGGGGCATACTTTGGCAAAATGCCCAACTTGACCACATATATAACAAGACCCTTGAACTCCTACACATTGTGTACTAAAATGTGTACCACCACAGTGGTCACAATACACAACATTCGAAGACCCAACAACACTGCTCCCTCTAGTACTGCTTGAACTGGAGGAGCTAGATTGCGATTTCTTCTTGAATTGTTTGCCTCTTACCTTGAATCGTTGTTGTTTTGGTTGCTGTGAGGACTGTAAAGGTTGGTACGGAGGTAAACCCGCTGGCATAGGCATATGACTTCCAGATCCCTGAGAAATAGAAACTGGAACTGGAACTGGAACTGGCTGTGATGCTCCCCTGTGCAGACTAGCCTCTATCTTTTTCGCCATCTCTACTGCTTGAACATAGGTATTCGGCGATCCAGTCATCACCAAAGTATGAACAGTCCCTTGTAGTCCATGCAGGAAACGGGAAAGTTTGGACTAGTCATTTCTTGCAACATGTGGCACATATGGCAAAAGAGCAGAAAATTGAGAAGCATATTCAACAACCGTTTTATTGCCCTGCACCAATTGATTAAACTCTTCTTCTTTAGCATAATAATACGAAGGTGGTGCAAATTTTTGGGTAAACTGAGCACGGAATATGTCCCAAGTTATGATTTCACCAGATGCTTTAAGTGCTTCCTCTGCAGCTTCCCACCAAAGTTGTGCTCGATCTTTTAACTGATAGATTGCCAGCTTCAGTCTGACACTTTGGGAATATTCGAGCAAATTGAATAAATGGATAATACTTTTCAACCATCCCGCTGCTTTTTCGCCACTTTCAGTGCCAAAAAATTTAGGAGGACGTAGTTCTTGAAATTGAGAGATTATCAACTGCATCCATCCAACTTTCTGAGTTAACTGTTCTACTTCTTGGTTCACTTCTTCTTCCACGTTTCTAGCAACCTGGGCTGCAGGACGACCACGTCGACCCCTGACAATATCATCAAGTCCTCTAACATTATGTGCTTCTGACTCCTGTACCACTTCTTTTCCCTTTTTGGTTTTTCCTCCAGGTGCCGTTCTATAAGACACGAGGATTTACTACCAAAGCAAAATAATTTAATAAGCACGAAAGAACTAAAGGAAATTCGAAACTAATAGTTATTAAACTAAGTTCAAATCTAATCAACTAATAGTGCCAACTGAGGCAAATCAAATAAATCATAGCACATAGTTCAAACAAGAGCAAATAGTCAAACACATACGCGATCATGTTATTTGTGTCTAGACTCAAGTGCCCTAGACTATAACTGTGGGGGCCCGTGCTCCTGAATAACGTTTAATGTCCAAACAAACAGGATTCGTTAATGTAAACAGCGAAAGCGATTAAAAATTTTACTTTTGGGCCAATAGAAATTTCGGCATGACCTCCTCGTAAGTAGGACATCCCAAAAATTTCCAAACAACACAAACAACATTTATATACTCGAAATAAAGTCATATCGTAAATTCACAAACATATAGCCGCACTGGCCAGGACTAACACATACAGAGCCAACAAGGCTCGATCACACAACAACAATCCAAAATATCGTAAAAGCAACACTACAACTACGCAGGGCATCCCCTGGCAAATATCGATAATGTAATACATACATATATCTACATATATAGTTGGGAACTCTCAACAACAATCTAATTACTGGGCACCGCTACCTGACGCTCCACCAGACGCGTCAAATCCTCCTGGATAATCTGCTATGACATCAATAACAACCACAACATAAACAGAAAAGAGGGGTCAGGCTCCAGTACGACGAACCAGTAAAATTATGACAATTATAACTGACGTGAAATAAAATCAAGTAAAATGCAATGAAATGAAATGCAATGCATGTCGGTAACAACGAAATAACGGATACCAAAACGGAGTCCAAATGAAACGCATCAGCAACAGGAACAGTGGCCACCGGTGCCAGGACTACAGCAACGTAATATCATGCCGCCGCTCATCCATGCACGTAGCATCGAGGGTCCGGTAGCGACCCGGTTAGTCCTCGAGCAGTCATCAGGAGTGTGCTAATCCTATCACTCGTTCCATCGATAAGATGTCATGAGTGATCTAGTCCTATCACTCGCTCCATAGATGACGCAACATCATAACAGATCAATAATGATAGCAATCAACGAAGTCAAGGCTCGAAATGTTATGCACTTAGTATCAACGCAAATAAATGCATGAATGCAATCACGTTATTCACATAAGCACATAAAGCACGCCACAACTCATTACAAAATACTTAACGTCATTCCACATCACTATAGACATCATAAGAAAACGGTTCATACGTACCTCAACTGTTAACTAATTTACCACCGAAATATCTTAAGGATTTCTCGCAGAAACCAATCATGTGGCAAATAATACATTTCATATCAAATTCTATTTATTTTTCTAATATTTGACAATTTAGCCTAAAATTCCAAAAATTCATAATTTAGGCTTACAATTTCTAAAATTAATATATGACAATTCTATAACATCTAATTATTGAACACTAACATTCGAAAACCCAGTTATAAATTCTGAATTTTCGAAATTATTCCCAAATAAATTCCGAAAATTCGTTAGATACCTCTAATCAGCTCAATTCTTGCACCTACAATCAATAATATAATAAATATCAATATAGGTACCAAATTTAACCCAAAAATTTATCAACCTTGAATAATTTATGGAATCATGATTTGCACCTCAATATATATACCAAAATGAAGCCTACGACTCAGAGAACAAAAGTCCTCAACAAATTTTCGAACTCCGACGACGTATGGCGAAGATTTAACGGCGAAAGAGGCGGCTGATTTCCGACGGGTTTCTGAACGTCGCGAGTTTTACTAGCAAAAGTGGTATCAATGGATAGCCCTTGTCGAGAGGATTCCGAAACTATGCTTACTTTAATTTTTGGATTATCGAAACGGCCACAATCGATGAAAAGAAAATTTCGAAATGGAAGAAGATGAAGA
This sequence comes from Primulina huaijiensis, assembly GCF_012295235.1. NCBI lineage: Eukaryota > Viridiplantae > Streptophyta > Magnoliopsida > Lamiales > Gesneriaceae > Primulina > Primulina huaijiensis. Next base: position 353,772 of record NC_133312.1, on the reverse strand, counting down.
ACTCGGCCGATGCAGGGAGAGAAGGAAAAGTTGGATGATAATTATCTTCTTTTTTTTTTTTTTAAACTTACTTAATCAAAATTGGGCTGGGCTTTAGGAAAAATAGACTGGGCTCTCACACATGAGTTGTTTATATATGTTTATTTAAAAGTTAATATTAACTTACGATCATCATCGCTGTTTCACAATTCCGATTTCGGTATCTAGGGAGCAACAAAGACGGAAAACATGGAATCAAGATCCTCTGCTGTGGGTTCGCTGTGGTGCTGTCTATATTTTTTTTAAATATTGATATTTTATATTTTAATTATTTTAAAATCAAAATTATATTTTTATATTAAAATATGTGATTAATAATCTAATTTAAAGTTACAATTTTATTTTTGGTTACAAATATATATTGTAGGGGTAAAAGAACTATTAATTTTTCTTTTATAATTTTTTCAACTCTTATAAAAATATAATTTTGATTTTGAAATAATTAAAATATAAAAATACTAATTAAAAAAAAATTTAATAGATAGCACCCTCTGCTGTGGGTTGGGTCCGAAAACATGATATTAGATATAGCCTCCTCAATTTTTTTTTTTTTAAAAAAAGAACCTATATTTCGGTCTGATCAAATTGCTTGCCTTGAAATTCACAAGTTTTTTCAGAGGGTAGCTTAAATTATACACATTTGAGTATAATATAGTAAATTTTTTTATAAAATGTAAGACTTAGAGTAAGACTTTTAAAAAGGAAAAGATCGAATGTACGTAGTTGCTGGATTCGGTGAAAAACTCATGAAATTAAGCGGGTAAATTACTAATTAATTGAGACTATGGGAATTGGGATGGTGTGCATTTGGTAAGTGGATGAACTTATTCTCTCAAAATCAACTTTAAATATAAACTTTTCAACATAAAATTTACCTATCTAAAATATACATACTAATCATTTGTGATATTGAAATATAGAAATAAACATCTTTTTTAATTGTGTATTTAACTCGAGTTTTATAATAATTAAAAATAAAAATTATATTATGAGTCTTTGTCAAACCAAGCACATGTATTTTATACACACATACACACATATATAAATAATATACATTATTATTTAATATATTTGGGGTTGGTGTCCATGTTGCATTTATTAGAATAAGTACTATAATACATGCGGGGCATTTAGTCGGAATCTAACTTTCAGCGAGAGTACTTATTTTGCCTGATAAATAATATAGTACTTACTATATGTGGATACGAGGAGTCCATTGTATTTTATGATGTGTTTAACCAAATATGCTAACTAATTCGCTCACATATATTGTATATATATCTAAATCATAATCAACAGCGGAAGTGTTGAGAGTTCGAGAAGCCCTTAAGCTGGTTAAAGTCTTTGCAAATCTAGCTGGTGATAATTGAAATAGATTTCAAAGTGGTGGTTCCGGCCCTCAACGATCGTGGTTTAGATCTTAATTTGGATTCATAATTGAAGATTGCGAAAGTCTAGATAAAAAAAAAGTTAAAACTGTAGTTTTGATTTTGTAAATAAATCAACTAATCAGCATTAGAATGTTGAATATGTCTATTGAAATATATAAAATGGAGGGTTAGCAGTTCCAGTTAAGCTTCTTCATATGGTTGTACTCCACGTTCAACCTTTACAAAATCAAGGTGTTATGCATATGTACGTCTGGGGCTGAGACAAATTAAGAAAGCCGAATTCAGCTTTTACACTTATTAATACTTTTTATTTTATTAAACAGCAATCGTGATANATTCAATGGGTGAGTGTTTTGAAAAAACACGTTATTTATTTAATACAAAACAAAACTATTGGATCGAGAAGATGAGTTATAATATTTGTATGGACGGGAACTTGATTTGCAGTATTGACATGAAATCTTGAGTCGCATGAAATTAGCTAAAAAAAACTGAAATTTTATGCACACATGTGTTTAAATGATTCAACGGTGCAAGAATTGTGCAGCCAGAGTACTAGGCATAATATGGCGGCGGCTCCGCCACAAAGTAATGAGTTGGGCCCCTGACCCTAGGTGGCGGAGGTGGCGGCAGCCCTTTTCTGCGGTATACCCATGCGACTACCCCGATAAGCTTTCTGCTACCGCCATGGCGATTGAGGTGCCAAAATGAATGCTTTCCTTTTTCACCTAAACATCAAAATATATGCAAGTTCTAAAAAAGTAAAAGAAAATAATTAACATAAACATGAAGCTTATTAATTTTCTTAGAACTGCGGTTCACATTCTCAAAAAAAAAGAAAAAAGAAAAAAAGCAGTGCGGTTCAGGATTCTGATTTGAAAAACAAACCAATAGAAATTTGCCAGTAAAAAAAGAACTCACTCTAAAAATATATATGTGTATANATTGCTTAGAATTTGAGATAGAATCAGAACCAGAATTAGACCTTTGCTCTCCATTTTTGGCTTGCAACTCAAACTGGAACTTCACCAGATTTATTTAACTAGTGTAGATATATAAAGATGTACATATTTTATTTAATAATAATTAAAACATAATGGGCCGGGGCCAATGCATGAATTTAAAAACCGTGTTGGTAAATATGGTAGGTGTTGATGTAATGGCCCACACGTCCTTTCTTATTGAAAAATATTTTATATTAATATTTGTGTATATATACCTAAATATTAGTCAACAAGTGGCCGTGATCGGTAAAAAGTACTCGCAATATTTCATGGTACGTAACTGGAGATCAGGTTTTCTTTCTTTCTTCCTATTTTTAGAAGAGCAAAAATCAACAAGTAAGATAAGACTGGGTTCGTTTGGACATGGGAGGAAATAAATTTTTTTCCAGATTATTTCCTTACAAAAATGGAAAGAAGCACTAACAAAAAAATTGTTTTCAATCTTTCTTTTATTTCTTTCACTCAAAAAAAATCATCATTTCTCTTACTTTCTTTTCCATTCAGACTCCCCTGGTAACTGGGGAGGACAGCTAATTTTTTTAATAACATATAAATATCGTTTAAAGAAATTTAAATTTTGTCCCCATCACGAAATTTTGGTTGCTGTTACAATTTAACTCAGGTCTTATATATATGTTTATGATCGTGGGTCGTAAGGTTTGACCTTGGAAAACAGTAGTTAGAGATTGCTTTTTGACCTTTGCCGAAGGAGAGTTTGGTAAGTGACAATTTTTATATATTATATTATATTTTAAAAGGATTAGGTAGAGGTATTTACATCGATATTCAAATTTATTGTTTATTATATATGCCAGCTAATAGTCTCGGAGATGGAGTCGGAGGCTTGTTGCTGTCGATTTCAAGAGGTAGGATTTTTATAGTGTACACAAAATTAATACTTTTTTTTTTATTATTATATTGGGATGGGATATTTTTATTTTATGTCATGATAATGAAGTGAAAGGACTATTTTTTTGTTTCCAGATTACAAAATTTAATCTGGATATATTTTAAAATCATTTTAGTCTCTGACCTGTGACGGATCAAGTAAACTATATATTAACTTCTTTCGTATCAACTTATAAATTATTAATGTGTAGCTTTTCAAAACCGTGTTACTGGTGAGACTTGACTTTGTAAACAATACATGAAAGATTGTTTGGGCGTTTGCTAAACAATTGGAAAACACCAGAAGCCCATGTGTTCGTTCAAAAGGGAAACAAGGCATATTATATTATATTATATTATATTATGAGAGAAAATAAGTCAACAACAACAAGGCCCAGCTCGATTTTTTTTTTTTTTTTTTTTCAATCTTAAGTTGAACGTGAAGCTCAAAGAAAATATAATACAAATTACAAATGTTTTTTTGCTCCGACTCGGAGTCTTCATCTAAATGAAATATTTGTACACGAATTGGACTTTTTAACATCGTTTATTTCCCCAAACCTATTACCATTTAAGTACATGATCATATTTAAACATATATTTGTATTTGGCAATATAAAATCTAACTTGAATAATTATATATATTTTATTAGTAGGTGATTGTGTTTTTATAGTATTATTATTGAATTAGGGTGATAATATAAGTGAAAAATTACATAAATCCCCGTATGGTTTATAAAATGCATGCTTTTTCGAAAAAAGCAAATCCTATACTCCAACATGGTTTCTTTCTTTCTTTCACACTTTTGTCTGACGTTTCAATTTACGTGACTCCCCTGCCCCTGCCCCTGCCCCTGCCCCTGCCCCTGCCGACATCCACTACCCCGAAACTCAGCCGCCGTTCCTCGTCCTCATGAAGCAGAAGACATGGCCATGCAAATCAGACAGCTCTCACTTCATAGCTCTCCCTTTCATAAAACAACCTCAAACTTCATCAAATTTCACCAAGTCCTACAAAATCTACCTCTCATACTTCACTTCCAAACCGAACCCGTCATCTTCCTTGTTCAAAAGCCCCGATTTTTCCGAGCTCCCGTATGATGTTCTCGCGAGAATTACGGCGTCATTCACTTTTCCGGACTTGAGGGCTGCTTCCCTTGTTTGCAGAGCGTGGAGGGACGCGCTTAAGCCCTTGCGCGAGGCGATGGTATTCTTGAAATGGGGGAAGAGGTTCAAGCATGGACGTAGGGGGATGAAGACAAATTTGAGCAAGGCTTTGGATTCTTTCTTGAAAGGTGCGGCGCGTGGCTCTACGCTTGCTATGGTTGATGCGGGGCTGATTTATTGGGAATTGGGGAGAAGGGAGGAGGGGATTTCTTGGTACAGAAGAGCAGCTGAGCTTGGGGATCCAGCTGGACTGTGTAATTTGGCTCTTTCGTATTTGCAAGGTACTTTCTTCTTCTTCTTCTTCTTTTTGTGCTTGAGGGTTGAATTTGATATCATTTTGTTTTTGTTAAAAAATTATTGAAATTTATTTCGTGCCTCGTGGGCTCAATTTGCATTCTGAATTTGGAATTTGGTTGATGTTCTTTATCATCTAGCCAGAAATTCATGCTTCATTAAGAAATGTGACAGGGTATTTTTGGTTGGAGGGGTCATAAAGTGGATTGAAGGAGGCTATGCCTCTACCTGTGTTTCCTTGGAAGAAAATGGATGAAAAAGGGAAGAACCAAATGGACTTGCCTCCCTCTTTACCAGAAATTTTCTGCCTTTCAAATATGAGGAGTTGAAAATATGAAGTTTAGGAGTATTGAATTGATAAGACGCAACACTTTACCTCTCTGTGGTAGTTTTGGTGGCATATATCAATGGCAAGGGAAGGGATTGCCTTTTCCTTTCTTTAAATACAAAACTAAAGAAGAAGTTCCCTTGCTTGTGGAAGGATCTGAAATCTTTTTTCCTTGCCTTCTTGTTCATGTATTGAAACCATTGTTTGATGTGCCGTAAAAGAATTCAAGATTATTTATGACTTTCATATTTGCCGTGTCTTCCTTTGATGCCAATGTAAGGCTTGTGATCACGATTTTGAGTATTTTAAAATGGACGTTTGACTAGGAATAAAATTTTAGTATGCATTTGTGGTGGTGCTTTGGACTTGGTGTGTAGGCAGGTGTATGTTAGCTTCCGATTATCATCTTCATGCTAGAAATCTTTTTTGTTGCCTTTTATTCTCAGTCAGTAAAATATGATTGATCTTGCAAGTGGTGTTTTCTTTTTTTCTTTCAAATGCAAAATTTCATAGTCACAAAGCCGCATTTAGTGATTTTAACCATGAAAATAATGTGCAATGTTAGTGATTCCACTTTCAGTGTTGTCTTGTTTGATTATAGGGATGCAATATTGACCCTAGCTATTTTGAAGAAGAAATATTTTAGATCGGGGTGTAAAAGATAGCAGTAGTCCAAATCTTTTAAGCTGGTAGCCGATGTTCCAAATTGCTCCGTTTTTTGTACTCCTATATATGTATTGTTTCCATTCTTGAATGAAAAAATAAAACTAGCATCCGATTATCATCGTTAAGATAGAAATCTTTTTTGTTGCCTTTTATTCTCAGTCAGTAAAATATGGTTTGTCTTGCAAGTAGTGTTTTCTTTGTTTTTTTTTCAAATGCAAAATTTTATAGTCACAAAGCCGCATTTAGTGATATTGGCCATGAAAATAAACCGCAATGTTAGTAGTTCCACTTTCAGTGTTGTCTTGTTTGATTATAGGAATGCAATATTGACCCTAGCCATTTTGAAGAATATTTTAGATTGGGGAGTAAAAGATAGCAGTGGTCCAAATCTTTTAAGCTGGTAGCCGATGTTCTGAATTGCTATGTTTTTTGCACTCCAAAATATATATTGCTTCCATGCTTGAATGAAAAAATAAAATTATATCAGCACTCTCTGCCAGGAAGTACTAGTACTAATTTTACCAGTGAGTGTCATCAATTTTATACTTTCAGTGAAATGGGAAACTGGAGATGAATAACATTCCATTTAGATTAAAACATCACCAATTTGTGTTGATAATAGCCATTTTTCTTCTTAGCAAGGCTTCAAAAATCCAATATGGTAGTCGAGTTATAGATGTATTTAACTGGTTTCACTAACAGAGATCCGATGGACTTGATTTTTTTCATCATGTTTTGAAGATTGTGTATAATGCAGCTAATCCTCCAAACACGAAAGAGGCGATTGAATGGTTACACAGGGCTTCCATTGCTGGCCATGTTCGGGCTCAATACGAACTGGCACTTTCCTTACATCAAGGTCGAGGGGTTAAACAAAGTCTCCAAGCAGCGGTATCATTTCGCGCATCTTTACTTCTTTCTTTCCTTATCTTTGTATTTTTTTTGGCCATTGGAGTGCTGACTGCTAGATATGAGTTTTTGAAATTATCTTATTTTCTTTCCAATTATTTATCACTGGATCTCGTTTTCTTACATTGATCCCTCCAATTCTTTTCTTTATGGATTATTAAATTTTGACAGGCCCGTTGGTATCTGAGAGCTGCTGAAGGGGGATATGTACGTGCTATGTATAATACATCTCTTTGCTATTCACTGGGTGAAGGTTTAGCACAATCCCACAGGTTAGCAAGAAAATGGATGAAGAGGGCCGCTGATCGTGGCCATAGCAAAGCTCAGTTCGAGCATGGACTGGGTCTATTTTCTGTACGTAGCCAACGTCCTCTATAATAATTTATGAAAGTATTTCGCGATGCCCCCTACTTTATTGGAATAAAATCTTTATTCTTTCTAAATAATAGACTACATTTCGCCAACACTCCCTGCGGTGTAGTATCATAAATCTTTCCAGGCTTGGGTTCGATTCCACGTAAAAGCAAAAGACCCCACCTCCGTTGTAATAAATAAATAAATAAAAGACCTCATTTCAATCTCTCTCACCGTGCCATCACTTGGTAGCAGCATGATACCACATATATATATATTTCGGTTTATGTAATTCATTGAGATTGCATTACTACTTGCACAGGAAGGGGAGATGCTGAAGGCTGTGGTGTACCTAGAGCTGGCAACGAGGTCTGGCGAGAGGGCTGCAGCTCATGTGAAAAACGTTATACTTCAGCAACTTTCTGCATCGTCATTCAATAGAGCAATGTTTCTTGCTGACAATTGGCGTGCTTTGCCTTCCACTTGCTGAATCTTTGTTTGACACTTTTACTTGCATATTTCGTACCTAGGATAGCTCTTCATTATGTATATACTGAGTTGCATCTACTGAGAATACCCTGTGTAATGTGAATTGTATGAAACTTGATCCTTTTTTACTGACTGTTGCTATAAAGTTGGTCATGTATCAAATTGGCTTCTATGGTAAAAGATAGATAATTATTTGCATCTTGTGGTAATTCTCAAGAGTAGAGAGTGCTTAAATGTTTAATTGTTCTCAAGCAGTGAATTCGAGCTTGCATATCTGATCGACTCAGACTCGATCCATTATTATGTTATGCTCGAATTCAACTTTCATATGTACCAAGTTGATCCAGCTTGAAAAGTTTGAAATTTCAAGTTAATCTCTCAGGTAGACCTCATAATCTTATGTAATAATTTTTTTACAAAAAATTTTTATGTAATAAGAGTTCAAATAAAACTTTATAAAAATTAACTTTATATCTCGAGTTCGAGTAAATTGATGAGCATTGAAACCTAGGTTACATATTCATGAGTTTTAAATCAAGAAAGCAGCTGTGTTTCATTAGAAGCAGCTGTGTTTCATTAGTTTTAAATCACGTGCTTGATTAAAATGAATGATTGCATATTACTCTGTTTATTAGCTATATATCACATTTAGTGTGCCATAACTGCATAAATAATCCAAAAAACCATTTCACAAAAGTTACTAGAAACAGGGGAGAAACTGATAAATGTGTGCTTTCTGCTGCAAATTATCAAGCAATGGAATTAAAAATCCCACATAATAGGGCTCAAACGCGATAATGCATCACTCCCCTGGCAACTTAAGCATAATTAAACAATAGTTCTTTATGCAATCCCTTTCCTATTAACAAAAACTTCAAAAAACGTGACCTAAAACTGCCTTGTATTAAGCACGCCAGAGTGGGACTGGTGAAACACACTTAGATGGTATATTGCCTGGGGTATCAGTTCTCTCAATTCAGGATGATGAACAACAAATACTCGGTCCACCCCCTCCAAAACATTAAGTACCCCCGATCTCTCCAAATCTTCACTCTTTCCAGCATGAATCGCAAGATAACAGAGAAGAATTAGACCATGCAACCGTGTCCTTCCATCTCCTCTCAACAATCTCATTAGAGGAGGAACGCCTCTAAATTCGATAATTGTCTTAGAATGTTCTACACAAAGAAAATTCTCGGAAGACACAAACTTCACAAGTGAAATAACGGCTTCTGTAGCCACGTCCTGATTCTTGTGGCTAAGTTGTATGACTAAGGGACCAATGACCCTTGTCTCCCTGGCTGGAAATGTTCGAGCCAAGTAACCTATACCCCGTATAGCTGCAAATTGCAACGTTGGCTGATCAGCATTGTTAATCACCTTTAGAAGCTGGTCCACAACTGCCTTAGCAGCTGGGGAATTTATTCTGAAAGTAGATCTTCTGAGGTCTGCATTAGATTCAGCCGCAGCAGTTATCTCCATTATTGTCATCAAGCAATGGCTCAACAGCTCCCCCTCTTCCGTCTCAACAAGCTTAGCCAAACAAAGCAACCCTTTAGTCTCTGAGATCCTCCGACTATTTAACACGCTCCCCCTTGCCAACATCCATAATGCCTCTGCACAACTAATTTTAAGCATAAGTTTCACCTCTGGCTTCTCATTCTCCCTCTCCTTCTGATGATTACCTCTAACCGAGTAATGATTATGCAAAGGCGATGATCCAATCCCTGGCTTGTATATATTCTTCTTTTCAAATTCTTGGTTAATCTGAACGATAGAATGAATACTTTGTTTCCCGAATTTGAGCTTACAATCATCAACGAATAAATCAAATGCTAAAATCGTCACAAGCGGCCTAATCACGTTCTCCTCAGCAAAACCTTCCCGAACAAGAAGGGAGTTTTCAGCCATTCTCGCCACTAACTTTGCCACCCTCGTTTGAACCCTCATTGGTGACTCGCCTAAAACTTGAACGATTGCGAGAGTTCCTAACTCACTGGCGATAACTTGGACCCTATCAGCATTATCAGCTAGATGATAAAGTGTGGTGGCTGCTGCAATTTGGCCTTCTTCTGAGGAGCTATCTTTTAAGAGCTTTAGTAAAGGCAGAACTCCCCTTTCATCAACTATCATCTGTTTATTTCTATCATTATCCCTAGCTAAAGAAGCTAATTCATTGGCAGCTTCGATTTTATCTTGCAATTGTCCCACATACAACGCGGAAATAAATGACCAAACCCAAGAAAGTATAGGATCGTTACTAGCAATGGGAGGCAATGTAAGAACAATACCTCCGTCAACTATGCTTAAAACCCACCTCATATCAGCAACAGATGAGTCCAGAAGATTGAGCAACTTCCGAAAATCAGCGGCGGAGACTATTGTCATGACGCGGCGGAGGATATTCCGCCTCCGGCATTTGTTGACTAGGGTTCTTGATTTTTCAAGATTCTTGGACACGTCATCCGTGATGCGCCGGAGGGGTCGGTCATAGAAGGTGCTTCCAGCGGCGTTGGAGGTGGCGAGACGGGCGGCAGAGCGGAGCATCTGGCAGAGACGTTCGACTTGTTTTCCAACCTCGGAGCACTCGAATTTGAAGAACTTTGCTTCCTTAACTGATTCGTGAATCTTATCGGATAGAAGGATCGGGAACGACAAGACATCTTCGATTCGCTTTTCTTGATGCTCGATTGCTTTGTGGTTATCTTGGGGTTGTAGTTTTGGAGGGGTTATTGCAGCCGCCATTGTTGATGAATGAAGAAAGTAGGAGGCGGATTTTAGAGGAATTTTGAACTGGAATTTTCGGTTGGATCAAGGAATCTATGTGGTTGACGTGTTGGGAAGACTGGATAGTAGACAGTTGTTTCTGAGTTCTTACCTCTGTCTCATTAGACATTATTAAGTGGAAAATTAATAATTTGTTTTAGAACACAATTATTATTAAAATCAAATAATATTTCGAGAATACATATATATCTTTTCAATAATTACTTTTTTTTTTACTAGATGATATTATAAAATTAAAAAATTTGAGACAAAGATGACCATGGAAATAGTCGATGAAGCTTTCGAGAGATATTAATAAAAAAAATAGACTTGGTCAACAATTTTTTTGAAAATTAGAACTTGGAGTATATTTGAAATACAATTTAGAGTATCTTTTTTTTTTATAACACAAAAAAATTTTGTGCGATTGGCTCACGTCTCAGTTTTATGTGACATAGTTCTTATTGGAATTATTTATAAAAAAATTATTATTTTTATATATAAAAATAAATAAAGTGACTCGTATTACGAGTAAATATATATCTCACAAAAAAACTTTTTACTTTTAGATGTAATGAACGACTAAAATTAGATAACAAAATAGCTTCATTCGTCCCAACTAAAAAATAACGATGGAGGACAAAATTAGTATTGAAATATCATAGTAATACATACTCGGAACATTTCTCACAAAATCCAAATTTCGAGTGTTCGAGTACTGTGAATAACATGACGTCTTTCTACAAGACGCGCAATTCGTTGTGTGGTGCCTCATCGATACAACACACCCGCAAGAAACAATTTACAATTCTGGTGCATAGAGAAAGGGCAACCTTTTTCTATAATTTCCAGTAAAATTATCACTAATGGCCCTCGCAATATGCAATCTTCAACCCCTTCTCGTGTTTCCACTCCCACAAAGAAGAATCCCTTCAAAAGTTCGATTTATAAGAGCCCACGTCAACCAAGAAAAGTCCCAACTCCAGTTGTTTTCTTCTTACAAAACTTACCATTGCATTTTCCGGGTAAAATCAGCTTCAGTAAACGGGTACCCTATTAGCAGTGATGACAGTAAATCATCCCAAGAGTATGCACAAGTAGCTTTGAGCGATAAATTGAAGACTTGGATTAAATTTGTGAGAGAAATTTTTCCCGGTGGAGAGTGGTGGAGGCTCTCTAGTGAGGAGATTGATGTTGGGCTTTCGTCTAAACCGGTGACAGTTTTACGGGCTCTTCAGAAAATGTGGGAGTTGATAGCCCAGGATCGATGGGTTGTTTATACGGCTTTTGCCACACTCATTGTTGCAGCTGTATGTGATATTCAGTATTAAATTCTTAGTTGTGTTAAAGAACTGTGATATGGACTCGAGTTGTATTCATATGTTAAAAAAATATGCTTTGTTATGTTGTTTAGGTTGACAAAATTTTATTTTTTCAGAAAATTACAAGCAGAGCAGTCAGGAATATTCAAAAGTTTATGAACTCCAAATTAAAGCTGTTAGACTGATTAGTTTTGCTGATGATATGATGGTTGGCTCCTAGTTCAAACGCAATTATCCCCACCTTTTCAGAAGTTTTGAAGTGTTTTAGCTTTATTTGGTTTGTTTTGACTGATTGTAAAGCATGAAGTGGTGTTTGTTTAGTCCTGAATTCTTTCCTTCCTGAATCTCGTTCTTATGCTTCAGCTTTCAGAGATATCCATTCCACATTACCTGACTGCGTCAATCTTTTCTGCTGAAAGTAGTAAAACTGCTCTGTTCCATCAGAATGTGCGCCTACTGGTTATGCTATGTATTATGGCAGGAGTATGCAGGTTGACATCTAAACTGCAGTGTCCCCCTTATTGTAGCATGCAATATTGGGTTGCTGGCCTTAAACCTGTCGTGTACAACGTTACACATTTGGTTGTATATACTGCTGATCTTGTTCAATATTTTAAACTTACAGTGGCATACGTGGTTGCATGTTTGGCATTGCGAATATGATCCTAGTAAGTACTCTGACCATTATGTTCTTTAACCTACATCATCTTTCGACATTTGAATCCATTGGAACGTAGCAAGAGAACAGCGAGGCTGCCACACGTTCTGCAAAGAAAAGATAAAATATTACTAGCAGGATGCTGTTTTTATTTTCTTTTCTCGAAGGAACTTACATAAATAAGATATAGATAAGTCAGTCAAAGAGTACATTTGGATTGAGTAACTCTTATTAAAATAGGTTTTTGCTTAAAAAAATATTTGTGTTTCAATGGAGAAGCCGACTTAAAACCACTTTTTCAGAAGATGGAAAATGTGACTTTTGAGTTTCTGCTTGAGCCTTTCCTTGAAAAAGAAAGAAAAGCTCTTTTTTACTATTAGTAAACTTAAAACTATTCTAAAAGGTCTTTAAAAGGCTGATCTAGTTGAATTTTCTATCCAAACTAGCCCAAAGAGAGAGCTTCAGTTCCATAGCTCACAAATAATTAGTTCTTATAAAAGGGTGTGCTATTTCTTGATAACAGGAGAGCAAATCCATTCATTTCTTATTGAAGAAGTTGACTGTGGAGTTTATCATCTAATATTTTCACATACCATGGCTCCTCCCAGTTCATACACAAAAGCCAATCTGTTCAAAATCTTTTGCACATATATTATCATGATATTTATTTATCTTATTTTAACTCATGGTATGGTAACTATATGGTTTGATCTCAATGGTTAGGTAAAGCGACTGAGGGAAAGAGTATACTCCACCCTTCTTCTTCAGGTTGTTGGGCTAACCTACTTGTTTATGGAATATTCCGTCTTTTCATCTGCATCCTCATAGCTTGATTCTTATGTGAATAATACATATGCTATTTATTCATTCCATGTACATTCTTTGTAGGATACATCATTTTTTGACTCAGAAACAGTAGGTGGTTTGACGAGTAGGCTTGGGTCTGACTGCCAACAAGTTTCTCGCGTGATAGGAAATGACCTAAATCTCATATTGCGGAATGTACTTCAGGTTCGTTTGTTATATAACATTAACATATATTCTCCAGATTGGCTATCAAGTGATAACTATTTTTCTTTGTATAGGGGACCGGCGCTTTGATCTACCTGTTGATTCTGTCACTTCCACTTGGATTATTTGTATTGGGCATTTGTGCCTCACTCTTGAGCATTATGCTTGTATATGGCATGTAAGAATTTGTTGGCTACTTTTCGTGTGCTCACTGATCTTCAGGAAAATATGTGATCTTTGATTACATTTGATGACAACAAATAACAGAAGAGATGATCTTTGATGATAGTATTTAAATGAAACTGATTCTCACTCCTAGATTATTCTAACTTCACCGTTTACACATATTTATTTATGTTGTTAGATTTAGTTTAGCTTTAGTTGCATACTTGCATTGATGATTATCTTCTCTTACAGGTATCAGAAGAAATCTGCTAAGTTAATTCAAGAGTTCACGGCTTCTGCCAATGAAGTAAAATCAAGATTTTCTTAGTTAATAGTTCATCTGCACTGCACCTTGTTGCCTAGTTGTCACATATTATATACTGTCCATGTGTTCCCGTGTAGGTTGCGCAAGAGACATTTTCTTTAATGAGAACCATTCGAGTTTACGGAACAGAGAAACTAGAATTTGAAAGGTGACTTCCTCTGTAACTTTTCGACGATATATTAATTTTGACGTTACAGCGATGTGAAAAGTATCTACTTTTCATGATGTATAGATATAAAAAATGGTTGGAGAAACTAGCTGACATTAGCTTACGACAAAGTGCTGCTTATGGGGTTTGGAACTTCAGCTTCAACATTCTGTATCACTCAACACAGGTTTAGTAATTTAATGAGAAAACTCCTTGCTGTCCTCCTTTTTTTTCCTTAGTTTATATCTGGATTGTGCTCTCCTAGTAAATATGTAAAATTGAAATATTTATGGTCTCTATTCATGGATGCGTAGTTCTGTTTGGTGCTTATTACTTAGAAGTGTTGATTTTCATAGGTTATTGCTGTGCTGATAGGAGGAATGTCTATTATTGCTGGTCATATTACGGCGGAGCAGCTTACCAAGTTCGTATTGTACAGTGAATGGCTAATCTATTCGACATGGTGGATTGGAGACAATTTATCGTCATTGATGCAGTCCGTAGGAGCAAGCGAAAAAGTTTTCCAATTGATGGATCTTTCACCTAGCGATCAGTTTACTGCAGAAGGCATGCACTTCTCAACACTTAACCTGAATATTTAAGTAGTCTATTAATGCAGCATATCCGGAAAAGTAATTTTTTGTTAATGATTATGTTATGACTTTGTACAATTTACTCAAAACCTCATATTCATATTTATTTACTTTTTCTTTAGTCAGTTAGTCACTCTAACATGTTCCAGGATCAAAGTTGCAAAAGTTGAAGGGACAAGTTGAATTTAGTGATGTGACCTTTTACTATCCATCAAGAACCTCGGTGAGATTTTCATATATTGTCAAAATTTGTTTTCTTGTATACCATGAAGCTCTCTTTCTTGCATACTACATAGAGCATAGGCAGAAGCAGACTATGGACTTAGGATGAGGGCTATACAGCGCCAAGGGGGTGAAGAGAACTCAATTTAAGGAAATAAAACATAAAATTTCAATTTTTTATTTGATTTGGGGGGTGGGACTTTTGCCCCTGTCTGTAGGAACGACTTTATGGTATATGATAAGTCCATCATTCACGTCTTCCAGTTTTAAATACTAGAAAATTCAGACTATTCAGCTGCTTGTGTATTTCTTAGAAAGTAGAAAAGCCAATATTTAGATTTATCGACAACAATAGGAGCTAACATCACGGTGAGATTTTTATGAGTTGTATAAGTTGCTTTCGATTTTGACGTATCTGCCTGTCCATCCATTCCTCGGAGCTAAGCTGATTCTTGATAGTCTATAATTGGCTAATTGTACCGAGAAAAATTTGACCACTACAAGTTCAATATGTACAAAATTGTCTACCACTATATTTTTTCAATTTACACTGCGACGGAAAAATGCAATATCGTGATGTCCCTTCTTTGTCCAAGGAGCTTGAATTTTTTCTTTGTTATGATTTATATCTTTTTTCCCCAAGAGAACAGGTTTCTGTACTGCAAGATTTCAACCTAGTGCTGCATCCTGGGGAAGTAGTTGCTATTGTGAGTGTACTTTTTTTAAAGTTGTGAAAGTATTAGTTGTGAAAGTGCTACAAAACTCTCTGGATATTTTCTGGATTTTGTATCCCTTGATTTATTATTTTTTATATGATGACCTCGAGTCATGAAATTACCTCTTCGCTACAATAATTTTTCAAGGTTGGCCTCAGTGGTAGTGGAAAGAGCACTATAGTGAACCTTCTACTTCGTCTTTATGAACCTACCAAGGGTCAGGTATTGTTCGAAAGTAGACCTTTGTTCATGTAAGTTAAGAAATATATTTGTGTCGGACAATTTCACTTTGTGGCGGTTTGTGTTGGTTGTAAGTTTTATTAATAGTTCTTGTCTCAAGTGTAGATACTGATTGATGGCTACCCTCTGAAAGGACTGAACATTAAGTGGCTGAGAGAAAGAATCGGATACGTGGGACAGGTACTTTGTAGTAACTTTTATCCTGAACAAAATATAAGTTACTGTAAAACGTATCATTTGTTTTTCATCTAAGTAGGAACCTCGCCTCTTCCGTATGGATGTCAGTTCAAATATAAGATATGGATGTCCCCGAAATATTAGCCAGCAGGATGTGGAATGGGCAGCTAAGCAAGCCTCCGCCCACGAATTCATCTTGTCTCTTCCTAATGGTTACCAAACACTCGTCGATGATGATTTGCTCAGTGGGGGACAAAAGCAACGAATTGCAATTGCTAGGGCCGTTCTTAGAGATCCTAGTATCTTGATTCTTGATGAAGCTACTAGTGCATTGGATGCCGAAAGCGAGCACAATGTTAAGGTAAAAATGGACCCGTGAGGAAGTAGAAAAAATGTTTGCACACTTATTCACTGACTTATTGTTGTATATAGGGGATTCTCCGATCAGTGCAAAGTGGACAAGAAACCAAGAGAACGGTTGTCATAATTGCTCATAGGTTAGTTGTCTAACGGCCGTGTAATGAGCTGTCCTGTATCAGATTGTGGGGATATATGAATGACTTTATATGATTACTCTTCTAACAACTTGAGTTTACCATTATTTATGTAAGCTAGCTGAAGACTTTTTTGTTGGTGACTTCCTTGCATAGGCTTTCAACAATCCAAGCTGCGGATAGAATAATAGTGATGGATGGTGGCAAAATTGTCGAGGTATGTATCGGTGCTTGATTTTAAATGATACATGATTCGTTCATCTTGCTTCTTTCATGGATTCCAAGAACAATATTTAGATGGGTAGCCACTTGGAGCTTCTACAAAGAGATGGCTTGTATGCACGATTAATCAGAAGGCAGGCCGATGCTGTTGCGTGATCTGCACAGCCAGCAGATATTTACTTAAAGAAAGACACACGTTCGCTCCTACAAGGTTTGAATCATATGACATAAGCAGAAGACAATGACCATTAATACTCTCAATCATATCTAGAGTCACCCCGGTAGTCTAAATTGGAATTCTACAGCGGTTAAAGCTCCTCGAATTTTTTCTGACACGAGGATGGAGGCTACATGTTTCTCGGTGAAGAGATTTCTTGTCCATCGTGGTGGTTCTTGGATTCTTTCCATTGAGAAGCATAGAGTTGGCTTCATGACATGTCGCTCTTTTCACAGAGAAAAGCAATGACAATTATTCATTCTTGTTTAATGCCTATATTTCACTTTGACATGGTGCAGTGATTAGTTTTTGGCATTTCAGATGTTACTAAAGATTTGTGTTATAATCTTAGGAATATGAATAATATAACTTTAATCTTGAATGAGAATAGAAGTGATAATAAAAAAGAAATAGAAATCTAACAGAATTTAGAATGCTATTGTTTGAAAAATCGGAATGTATATTGCGATAATTTGAGGTATTAACAACCCAACTACTTCCAAACTTTCAACATCAACTTTATTTTTTTTTTATTACAATCGGTGGAGAAGCGAGTCTTGAACATGAGATTTGTTTCATTTTTTGATGTCACTCTACCGGGCATTGGCATTGCGTGCTCAGCTCGTAGTTCCACTAACATAAACATGTCAAATAAATTATAAGGAGATGATTGTTAATTTCATAAATTTGTAATTATTTTTAGTCATAAAATTAAATGGTTTAAATTCTTTCAAAGTGGAACAGAATAAGTGGACTGAGGATGTTACACCCAATTCAGGGCCCGAATCTGATAAACGGGTATTGATAGGCCCATTTGTCGAAGTGGGTTTAGTTTTCAAATTGGGCTGGCCAATGCAGTTCGTGTATCATACCTCACTCATTTGGTCTTCTCGCTCCACCTGCAGCAGCAATGGCGGCGACAGCGAGACGGCTGGTGACACTCGGTGGGAAGGGTTCGTTACTCACATCCTCGGACGTGTTTGAGGTTGCACACGGCATTTCTCGTATCACCATCGATTCCTCTGCTCTTTCCAGACGCCCTACCGTTACTTCCAATTCCACCTGTGATCTTTCATTTTCAATTCCCAATTACTTTTCTCCGGAGGAAGTCAGGGCTTCCTTGCTTCTCCTTTTGAGCAAGGTACTACTTTCCTCTTCCTCTGCATCCGCCTCTTCTAAGCTTCTCCAAATTATTGAACAAGATGCCATGAGTTCCGATTACAACCTAGAAGGCGCCGTTTTTAATGAAGTGGGCGTCGTAGATTACGCAATGGCGGCGATCGATGGCGTTTCTGCTTTGATAGACCACTGCTCTTCCGGCGTATCAACTGTTGCTGACGCCGTTGCTGCTATTTCATGCGAGGCTTTGGGAGCTGATGGTTCGCCCTTTAACTTGATCGATTCTGGTGATGGTTCTTCAGCCAAGGACGATGTTGCTGTGGCTGCGGATTTTAAAGTCTTTTTTAACGGCTCTAAGTTCGTTAATTCAGGAAAGAAGCCAGTGGACTCTGCTGTGGCGGAGATTCCTTCGGTCCATGGGAATTTTAGGGAGATTTTGAGGTTGCTCCACTCGAAAACTAGAGTTCAATTAAACTCAGGTTTTAGAGTTGGTTCACCCAAGGCCATGGCCACTGCATTGTCGTCTTTGGCTTTGTCTCTCTCGAACTTGGGGGACTTAAGTTGTCAACGAATAAAGCTCATCGTTACCAATTCGATGTCGAATAAGGATCTGACATCTCGTTTGTCTATTATGTTGGATGCTAAATGTCCAAGGATCGAACTTTTAGAAGAACTGTGTGAATCTTCACAGGCCGCACTTCGAAATAAGGATTCCCTTTTGTTCTTGCATAAAATTTATGAATTACTAGATGCCGTGAGGAAGGTTGTTTCTTGGGAGGCTGTAGTTGCATTTGTTTCCCTTGAAGGAAGCGAGCTGGTTGAGAAAAATCAATCCGACATTGGAAGTGTGAATGGGCCTCTGACTGCGGATAGCGCTAAAACAGAAAAGAAGTTTGATAAGAAAAGGAAGGTCCAACTGGGGAAAGGAACTAATGCTCTCATTCAGTTCATCAAGGACCGGCTTCTGGGCGAAGCAACAAATTTTGACTTGGATAAATTTGCTGAGAATTTCCTTTCCTCGATGGACCCAGTAGATTCTGGTTATGATCATCTTTTGAAGAAGATCAGAGAAATAGTGGAAAGCAATGAGAGTCGAAGACTTCCCAAGCTCCCCAAGGTATAATGGTGCAGATAGTATGAGTAGAACTGCGGCTGGCGCCCTCCGCAGCTAAAGCCTAAATGTTGCGTCGGGACCGTTTTTCTTTTTAAATTATTTTGAAAATAATATTTATTTATAACATAATTTTAATATAATTATAATTATTTTAAGTAGTTTAATTTATATAAGTAATGAATGGGATTTATATAGAAATTAGGTAAAAATTAATTTGTAACTGTGTTAATAAATGGATATTTGTTAAATAAAAGAATTGTTGGAAAATATAATAAGTAATATTATAAGAATTTTTGTTTTAGAGTAAAATTGAAAATATATGGTTTGGAATCATGAAATGATAAGTTTTGATATGAATATAATAATTTTGTACTGTGATGTTACTTAGGGTACTCGTGATTTTGCAAAGGAGCAGATGGCTGTCAGAGAGAGAGCATTCTCGATAATAGTCGAGGTTTTCAAGAGGCACGGTGCCATGGCCTTAGATACGCCTGCCTTTGAATTGAGAGAGACTCTTATGGGAAAGTACGGTGAAGACTCAAAGTTGATATATGATTTAGCTGATCAGGTACGCTATTTGTTTCCACACTGACTTTTTCAAACAAAATTGTGGTACCAAGTTTTATCACACATTTATAATGAGAACATTTTTTTTAGCTTTTTGTAGTTGTCTTTTCAAACTAAATGCTTCGCTCATGATTCAAAATTCCTATATAAACACGTATACCATGGCACCGTTGCCTGGAGCATAGTTATTATGATAACATTTAGTGAAATCTATGCACCGAATCCTTTGTATTCCATTCTTTTGTTTGTTTTAGATATAAGTTTGTTTCACATACCTATGTTGGCAGGGTGGAGAACTCTGTTCACTTCGTTATGATCTGACAGTTCCATTCGCTCGATTTGTTGCTATGAATGGTATAACATCATTCAAAAGATATCAAATTGCAAAGGTATACCGAAGGGACAATCCATCGAAGGGGCGATACCGTGAATTTTATCAGTGTGACTTTGATATTGCGGGTCAATTTGAGAAAATGGGGCCAGACTTTGAGGTCGTAAAAATATTGACAGAGTTGCTAGATGAGCTAGATATTGGGGATTATGAGGTAATTGAGATCATAAAAGCAACATTAATTACCCTAGTAGCTGGCACAAATAAAATCAAAACCGGTGAAAGTCATTTGTTTTTGTTGTTCTTTGCTCGTGCTCGGTTCACTGACATTCAATATCTTAAAGTTGTTTTTCATAAAAATCTCTAAGTAGTTTCTTAAGAACTTTTTTAGTGTTTAAACTTAACTTAAAATTGTAACTTTTCCAGGTTAAGTTGAATCACCGGAAGTTGCTCGATGGAATGTTGGCAATTTGTGGGGTGCCACAAGCAAAATTTAGAACTATTTGCTCAAGTATTGACAAGCTAGACAAACAGACATTTGATCAGATAAAGAGAGAAATGGTGAGTGTCAGGATCTTGTTCTCATTTATTGTTGCCGTAGTTCCTTTTAAGTGGTGTGGTGTTAACATTATTTTCTGTTGTCCTGATTTTGCCATAACTGGTTTGGAGGATTTTAGAGTATGTCCACTAGTGAATGCTTGCTGAGACAGATCACCCATTCATGTCACTTGTGTAGGTTGAAGAAAAAGGTCTAACTAAGGAGATTGCAGAGAAAATTGGAACTTTTGTTAAACACAGGGGCTCACCGGTGGAATTATTGAACATGCTAAAACAGGAAGGCAGTGAGTTTTTAAAAAACAGTGAAGCTGAGCTTGCTTTGGATGAATTGGAGATTTTGTTCAAAGCTTTGGAGAAGTCCAAGTCCAATAAAAAAATAGTTTTTGATTTGAGTCTTGCAAGAGGTTTGGATTACTATACTGGAGTCATATTTGAAGCTGTTTTTAAAGGCGCTACGCAGGTATTTTCAAAATTCTGTAGTAAAACTGTTCTTCATCTTTGGTATGTTTATCTAAAATACCTGTTGGCTTATTTATCTATAAAAAAGTGCAAATACTTGTCCTTGAATACAAAAATACCCATTCAACTTAATGAAATGCTTTTTTTTTTTTAGCCCTTAACAAGCTCCTCGTTCTTATCTATATTTTCTTTATTTTTATTGCATTAGCCTAATTTAGTTCCTTCCAAATATCTGTATTAAAGCATTTATCTGCAGGTGGGTTCGATTGCTGCTGGCGGACGTTATGACAATCTCATTGGCATGTTTGGGACGAAGCAGGTTCCTGCAGTTGGAATCAGCTTAGGAATAGAAAGAGTATTCACGATAATGGAGCAGCTACAAAAAGATAGAAACCTGGTATAAACTGTTATTTTCTGTCACAAATTCAACTTACATTAAAATATTTCACCTCTATTATCACCATACCAGCATGCTGCAAATTCATTTGCTCGACTTTCCGTTAAGGTGTTGCCCTAGTATGATTTTGTGCCATTTGGGTTTGTAAATTTGGGGTATTTGTAAAAACTATAAGGATATTGAATTCTCTCCCTTGTCAGGAAATCCGAGCAACTGAAACTCAGGTCCTTGTGAGCATTCTTGGTGATGATTTATCCTTGGGTGCGGAATTAGTGAGTGAACTGTGGGGTGCCAAGCTGAAAGCTGAAGTTATGATCAATAAGAGAGTGATGAAGCACATTGACCGTGCCCGAGAATCCAGGATACCGTTTATGGTAATTGTAGGAGAACGTGAATTGAATGAAGGAATCGTAAAACTAAAAGATTTAGCTGCTGCTACTGAGCATGAAGTTCCCAGAAGCAACCTTGTCGAGGAGCTTCAAAGACGGCTGAACAGTATATCACCTTAAAACGCCACCACAAATTGCCAAGATCAGATAATCATTTGGCATTTAAGATATATACGCATGATCTTTTTCTTTTTCTTTTGTATTTTTTCCTTCTCAATGAGAGATTACGACTGGGGCGGCTATGAAGATCATCCATTAACTTCACATATAGCAGAATCTACGTTTCTCTTGCAGGGAATGTTGACATGTCATTCGTTTCCAGAACACGAATTGAATGGGAATATTTTTCTGCATAACATTGGTCTGGAATTGTGTGTATCCTTCATCTTTGTACTTATTTTTGGTCGTAAGGACCTGTCCAGGATTTTATTAGGATTTGATGAAGACCTCATTATATTTATTTTCGGACAAATTTTTCCACTCTCGATCGGTCGCCAGGTTCCTTTCCGTGATGGATGCACGGTCCCCTGAGATTGGCTTCCCGGGTTTGAAGTGCTAGAAAATTAAATTATTGATTATAAATAATTTGGAAGCAGTCGCTATGAAGTAATGATATAAACATCTTCCAAATAAAACAAAAGTCCAGACACTTACCCCATGAAGTTTGGGAGCAGTAGTGCTTCATCCTAAAGCTAATTAATCAATCACAGCGGTACAAGTTACTTGAAACTCTTATTTTTTTTAAATGCGGGTTTTTACGTTTCGTTTGGAATTTGAATCAAACAGGAGAAGGGAACAATAATTTGATTTGTGGCACTAGAAATTAGAAAATCATGACAGAGTGAACCTTCAGTCGTTTGCAAATTGAGAGAAACATTTTCAAACCTAGACCAATCGAATTTTTTATATGACTCGCCGAAAGTTTTAGGAGTAAAGCGGTAATACAAATAAATAAAGGGCTGAAATATTTAATATCATATAGATGAAGGATGAGTTTTTAATTTTTACATTCATAGGAAATAAACCCAACCCTAGTCCCTCGGCCATAACCTCAGCTTTGCGGTGGTGTTCTTGAGTCAGGGCATTATTATCAACCAATTGGTGGAAATATAACCATTTACGAGCTATCGTTCTCGTACTACCCACTACAAGGCTTGAAAAATGCAGCACGACGAGGTCATATGGCAGGTCATCAGGCACAAGCATTGCAGTTTCATGGCCAAGTAAACGTTTTTCTGCTTTTACCCTAAATTATAACCGTCGTTTGAGTTGTTTTTTGGTTTTGTCTTGATCTGTGAGGGTTCTTCTCTCTGTTGATTTCGTTTGTGTATTTCAATGGTAGAATCGAAACTGGGATATTCTGTCGAAACCCTTATAATGTGACGGGTATTTGCAATCGGAGCTCCTGTCCTCTCGCTAACAGTCGCTACGCCACCATACGCGACCATGAAGGTATGCTTTTGTGCAATTTAATCACAGAACTTGAGTGCTTTGAATTTGAGTTCCTATTTTTTGATCCGCTCCAATTGTTTATTTCGTTGCTGGATGTTGGGTTTTTTTTGTTTTGCAGGGGTTTTTTATTTGTATATGAAAACTATAGAAAGGGCACATATGCCCAATAAATTGTGGGAAAGAGTTAAATTGCCAAGAAACTATGAGAAGGCCCTTGAAATAATTGACAAGCACCTGGTATTGAATCGTTTCACTGATTTTGCTGTATCTGTGTCATGTTGCTCGAATTTTCTGAACATCGAGTGCTGATGATTTAACAGATGTACTGGCCGAAGCTACTTGTGCACAAAACAAAGCAAAGATTAACTAAGATGACACAAATGCGGATTCGCATGAGGAAACTTACCTTAAAAACAAGGTTCACACTTTCTTTGCCCTAATGTGATATTTTAGGCATTGGAAGATGCGATCTTTAGTGATTCTCTACTCAAATTGTGTGGATACTTTTAAAAGTTTGGTTTTATTCTTTTTGTTTGCCTGTCTAGCATTAGATACTTGCATTTATGCAATTTAAAGGTGGTAGCCTTCACTTTAGCAAAGTTAAATTGAACTTCACTAGTTTCCTTTTTAGTGGTATTGTTTGTTCAAGTATTCTGTCTACTGTCCCTTGATCAATGATAAATAATTTATCATTTATCTTCGACATACTTTTAAAGTGATGTACTATGCACAGAGAGAAGATCATGACGACACCTAGGAAGGAAAAGAAAAGAGAAGCTCGGAGAGAGGAAAAAGCTGAGAAGGCAGCAGTATTAGAGAAAGTCAGTATCCCAATACAATATTGCTTCCCTGCAGAATGTTTCGCATAATTTTGTGTTGTGATGTGCCTTGAGGAAACTAAAACTAACACCTCCTTGCAGAGTATAGAAAAAGAGTTACTTGAACGCCTGAAGAAAGGAGTTTATGGTGACATCTATAATTATCCTGTGGACAAGTACAATGAAATCCTTGATAAAGAGGTTGTAAAAGATACTGTTAGTGACTATGAAGAAGAGGAGGTAGGCAAAATGGGGGGTGATTCACCCATGCAATTATTTTGTTCTCCATTTGAGCGATATTTTATTGTTGGTATGTGCAGGAACCTATGATAGAATATGTTGAAGGATATGAGGAGCTTGAAGAGGAGGAGGACATGGAAGATTTTGGTGGGTTTGAATTCAGAGAAGCTGAAATGGATGATGATGCTGGTAAAATTTCTCGTGGCTTTGTTCTTGGCTTAAAAACATGTGTTTGTTGGGCTTTAAGAGTGGTAGATTCCAACAAATAGATACTCGATTTTATTTCATTTGTGAAGCATCAATGCCTTTGATTTGGAGATATTTAATTGCGAAGCTATTAGTTAGTTAGAGAATGTAAATGTTGCAGATGAAATGGATGATGATATCGAAGAGACCCTGGTTGTTGAACGTAAGAAAGGAAGAAAGGATTCTGCACAAAAGCTGGATAAAGAACATGGAGCCAAGTTGAAGAAAGCAAAAGTACTTGTTGAGGTTGGTTATAATTCTGATATCTATAATTCCTTATCCACTGCTCCCTCGATTCCCCTTTTACTACAGATTTGTATATCGCATTCATCGTTCATAAGTAATTACCTCCAACACTATATTTTTTGTCTAGGTTGAGCGCGAAGATACAAGTGAAAGACTAAGAGAGATACTGTGAAAGTCTTTTATATCAGTTCAAGTTCAATTATAGTCGTACAATTTGTTGTGCGATCGAGGCCCGATGAATTAGCTATTGCTTGCCAGCTCCGTAGACAGTGCAAAGTTACCGGAGAGTAACTGATATTGCTAATTTTACGAATTTAGAATTTGAGTGGCCTCTCCTTGACTAATTGCGCACCATTTTGATTGGTCAAGAGGCAAAGCTGTTTATTTAATCAAAGACCTGCCCTTTTTTTTGAAAAGGGGGAAATTTTGGTACTGCTGTTTTGTCATTCATTTATTTTGTAAATCCATGCTGTTGAAGAAAAGCTTTAGTGCTTGGACGTATCCCCATTCATTTGTCTTTTCAGCTCGATGAACACATTATGGGTGTACATGTTCAGATTTTAGTTTGAATTGGTGGGACGGAGCTTGAATATAGAATCCAGGTGTTCATATCAAGCTTGGGAACTTGATAACAAAACCCATCTGGTTCAAATCGGTGATAAAGCAGTAAAAGGTAATTATGTGAAATACTAATGTCATGCTAACCAATTAATTTGAGTTTATTTCTTTCATTTAAAACTAATATTATAGTGAACGCCAACAAAAAAAAACACAAAATTACCTGTGTTAATTGTGTGGTGAGAAACTCCAAAACCGTCCATCTTTCAGTATACGATTAAGCATTTTTTTGAAAGTTCGCTAAGCATTTTTTTTAAAGTTCAGTTGAGCATTTTAATTTCTTCAAAGAAGTGCAAAAAGTTGGAGATCTCATCGCAGGGGGGCCGCCGCAATTTCACAACCCCGACCTAGAA
This sequence comes from Primulina huaijiensis, assembly GCF_012295235.1. NCBI lineage: Eukaryota > Viridiplantae > Streptophyta > Magnoliopsida > Lamiales > Gesneriaceae > Primulina > Primulina huaijiensis. The sequence goes on along the minus strand of NC_133312.1, from coordinate 328,060 downwards.
CGGTTCGTTACACTTGTCTCCTTTTGTGCGAATTTAATTCTCACTAATTATGCGATCCCATTTTCATTTATATTTTATTTATTAAATATATAATTTTGATATATTTTATTTATTTTATCGGTNTAAATTAATAATGTTAGAGAATGTTGCAGAAGATAGTTAAATACAAAATTTTAAAATTAATATTGTAATTAAATTGAGTGATCATTTTAAATTTTATATCTGTACTATATTAATTACATGTATGAATTCTTATAGTTGCATGCACGTGTCCCTCCCTAGCTTGAGTTATGAAAATTCTCATTATAAATGTAACCTTCTTCCTCAACCTTAACCACACAAAAACTGAAATTTCACGGAAAATTCAGTCTAATTACTCTTGACGAATTCTTCAACTAATGGACGAAGCCTTGAGAATGCGTCTCAGCAGAGACTATGAAACAGATCCGCCACCCACCTCCGCTGTCCCAAAGCGTTGCACTACCAAGTGTTGAGGCGAGAACAAATTTTGCTTACCCTACTCCTACGCATCCAGCTGCTGCAGAAAATCTTGCGAAAACATCTCAACCCTCCATCTTTGGTTCTTGTCCCTTCATTGCGTCAACTTGTTTGGAAACCCTGATCTTGATTTCGGTGGATCCTCCTCGTGTAGAAGTGATAATCGTAGTAATTCAGTTAACATGCTTCTGCACAGTTTATACTTTAACCCCTACAACGTACCCAACTGCAAGATCAACAAATACTTAGAATTTTCTGAGCAACTCTTGGTCCTCAGCTCAAAGTGCTTTCATGGGGTCTTCTTTAACGAATCTGTCATGTGTTACAACCTCTCACGCTAGAAGTGTGGTGAACCCTACTGTAACCATCCTAAACAATATTTCTCCAAATTTAGCGAAATCGGAAAATCAAGAAGATATCAGCTCTGAAATGGTAACAAGAAATGACCCAGGTAGTTGCATGGACTATTTTCCTACAGAGAGGTCCGATACAGGTTTGCTACACGAATTTTTACATGGGTTTTTCCCGTAACCTAAGGATGAGCCACCGCAGAATATGTGCGATTCAATTCATCCTCCTCCCGCGCCGGAGCTCCAAATTTCAATGAAACAGGATCAGGTAGTGAAAAATTCCACGGCCTCCGAGATCGAATACAGAAGTAATTTTCCTGAGTTTGAGAGCTTTATAAATTGAAGTACTCTACGTCTTCCTCATGCAATGATTTTTCATCATATGGAATAGCGGGATTCGGAGACGTTTTTCAGTATCAGGAAGCTATAGGTTTGTTTGAAGGTGAACTGCCGAATGATTGAACTACACTCTTTCAGCTTATATATCTTTGTTGATTAAAAGAATGGAAATGGTGGTTTTCCATAAGGTAATAGGTCGCTGCGTGTGTTCTTTAGCTTTTGCCAATAAAAGATTGTGCTTGCTTTTGTTTGTTTAATATCAAAACTTGACAAATGGGTCTAACTACAATTTAGTCACTAAAAAATTCAAGGAAAAAAAAAACAATTCTTTCGGTATATGTTTCATTTTATATAAAATCATTCTCTGCATGCTTCCGACCGCCGTGTACAACTGAAATTAGACTTAAAATCACAAATCTTTTGATTAAAAAAAAAAGTAAAACATAATGGATGATAGCATGAATTAATTAACCTCCCAATTGTCAAACAGGGTTATCAATTCATCCAGCCTTTTTCCTATTAGTACTCAAGGTTTCAACTAGATTTATCATCTAAATTAATTATATTATGTTATTAAACTTGTCCGAAATATTGTTATATTGAATATGTATATCCTGATGCTAAACTTGTCCGAATATTGATATTCCTTCTTTTCCTGTACTTCGAGAATTATTTGAAAATGATTGAGCTGCTGGAAAAGAAGCGCAAACTGGGAAAGAGAAGACAAGTTGATGGGCGAGAGAAGTAGGAGAACTAAATGGTGGAGAAATATTTCAATTTCGGTGGTATTTTTAATCTGTAGGAATCTGGACGAAGCCTGATAATGTCAAGATCGAAATGTAATTTACGAGGGCTCGATATCAAAGCCTTGTTCTTTCTATTCTTGTTGGTACCGACTTGTGTCTTTGTTATATATGTTCATGGCCAGAAGACTTTATAGGAATCTCCTCCTAAGCCCTTCCATGAGATACCTCACTACTATCATCAGAACGTATCTATGGAAACCTCTGCAAACTTCATGGTTGGGAAATACGTGAATATCCTCGGCGTGTTTATGATGCTGTCTTGTTTAGCAATGAGGTTGACATCCTCAAGCTACGTTGGAAAGAGTTGTACCCCTATGTGATCAAAATCGTGTTGCTTGAGTCAAATTCTACATTCACCGGGCTGCCCAAACCTTATGTCTTTTCTTATGTTCGAGACCAATTCAAGTTTCTTGAGCCGAGATTTAAACTATGGGCTAGTTCCAGGGAGATTTAAAAAAGGCGAATACCCTTTTGTCGAGGAAGCATATCAAAGACTTGCACTTGATTATCTTCTTAAACAAGCTGGTATTCAGGATGATGACTTGTTAATAATGTCTGATGTTGATGAGATACCGAGCAAACACGATTAATCTTTTAAGATTGTGTGATGGCATACCTCCAATTCTACATCTTCGTTTGAAGAACTATTCATATTCATTTGAGTTTCTTGTCGATGATAATAACTGGAGAGCTTCAGTGCACATCTATCAATCAGGGAAGACGAAATATGCACACTATCGGCAGTATGATGAAATCTAGGCTGATGCAGGGTGGCACTGTAGCTTTTGCTATAGACATAGTCGTGAATTCATATTCAAGATGAAAGCTTACAGTCATGTTGATAGGGTGAGATTTTCTCATTTTTTGAATCCGTCAAGAATCCATAGAGTGATATGCAAAGGAGCCGATTTGTTTGATATGCTGCCGGAAGAGTACACTTTCAAAGAAATCATTGGGAAAATGGGACCTGTTCCTCACTCATACTCGGCCGTCCATCTCCCTGCATATCTGTTGGAGAATGCTGATCGGTATAAATTTCTTTTACCTGGAAACTGTGTTGGATCGAGTGTGTGAACGAAGTAGATGAAGTCCACGTTCGTTTAGTGAAAGTTTAATTCGAGCTTTGACTACTGTTGAAGTGTTTCCAACATCAAGGACTTGGGTATGTTGCTTTTAGAACTATGCTACACATCAAACTTTATTTATAGCATTGTGTTAGCAGAATTTCTTGGATGGTTAGACCGAGTAAGACTTGCACATTATTTTTCTAAAGGTTGATATTCATAAGGATGGATTGTATCCATGTGCTAAGTTTAAGAGTTGGTTATAATGGCAGAAACAAGTAGTAGCAATGGTGCTCGATACCTCTCATGTACATAAATTTTTGATTGGAACTCATTTATTCATTACTCTTTTAGCAAATCGTGTTAAATATCTCGTCCATTCTAGAATTCTATTATTCATTTTAATTATTGACTCTTGTCTTCTTTTTCCCCATAACTTTGTCTCCTTGTAAGTTTATATTGTTCCTGGTTTCTTTAAACATAAATTCGAGGGCCGGTTTCTTGGAATTTAAAAAGAAAAAGCAACCCTCCAGTTGAGTGGGATAAACGAAGTAGTTGGTGCGATCAACTCAATTTTGTTTTTGTTTCTACTTGAAAACGATTAAAAAAATATGCAAGCAGAACATTATTTGACATACATATACATGTAACAGTGGTCTGACAATGAAGTACAAATTATAATATGAACCTATAAAGATTCACCAATTTTATCCTGTGAAAATACAATGGAGTTGTTTGTATGCAATTATCTCAATCATCTCATACTCTCTTACTCTCTGTGTGTCTATCTATCTATTATCTACCTATGACTTGTAAAATTTGAAGGATCAATTCCAATGGACTTGTAATAAGTTTTTTCTGCATTTTCCAACCGATTTTTGAACATTCCCCACTCCCTTGTACACCTCAATCTCACCTAGAACAAATAAAACAAAAAACCAAACTGAATTATTGGGTAACACACATACATACATATTGGAGCTAAAACGACAATCAAGGATTAAGATCAAGACTGCGAGAGCATAAAGTACGGAGTTATAAATATATTCTCAGTTGTCAAAGTAAGGCATGTTCTGGTTAACAGGTCAAGAATTGTTAAAGAAGTATGAATGCATACCCCTTGCCATGGAGCTTTTCCATTCTCTGCCATCCCCTGTCATAAAATGAGACCGAGTTAAGTTTTGAGTCATGTTTACGATTCTGATTAAGTTGTAAAATTATAATGTTGTTTTAAAGCTAAGAGCTTAAAGTTTTTTACCTGGTCTCCTAATGAAGGAACAGTTTTGTGAACAATCCACTGGGCATCAACAACTCCGATTTTTTCATGAGCAGGCTACAATGAAAGCATATATAGTCAGATGCCAAAAAAAATATCAGACCCAAAAAAAAAGGTCCATTGAAATGGTAAGAGTCGTATTGCCAGACAGAGACGAGACCGACCTCAACGCATTTTTGGAGGGCAAAGTCGAGACCCCATCCATGGACCAAGTCATTCTACAATAAGCATATGGAGGCAAGTAAATGCAAAGACTAAGGGGGAAATGAAGTGATTTGAGGATTCGTGAAAAAGTAATGATTGCAAAACAAAAACAACAATTACCTGAATCAAATGCCATGCACAGCGCCATGCCTCCCGAGAAAAGACAGGAGCCATGATTTCTACAAACCTGTATTAGAATGCAAAATAAAATTGATATTAATAAGCTAAAAAGAAATACAATTTGATAATAAACTAAATGTGGTGTTGGAATTCTTACGCTGCACAGGGGGGCAACTGCTGGTTAGAACACCAGCCGGGCCTCTCCTTTACTTCCCTGTGTTTAAAAGAAAGTAAACGAAAGATAATTTTAGAACTCACATCAAAAGAAATAAAGAAAATGTGGCCTTAAGATAGTGACTGCATGGATTTTTTCTTACTTGTGAACTTCATGATCACTTTGTCGTTTTGTCATTTCCCAAGTAGTTGTCCTAGTTGGCTCCAATCCCGGCTGTGAAATTTCTAAACCATGCTTCCTCACAAGTTTAATATATCTAGAATTCGCCGCACACAGAAGAAATAATGTGAGTAAGCTGGCCAAACTTATGTCACAAAAGAATATGTTCACTAGACTCACTCTTCTGCGTTAAAATGTTCAACCCCGAGGTCCTCATCCCAAATAAAAATGTAGTCGTACGGTGCAACAATGTCTGGATGTAGAAACCTTTTAGCGTACCACCTTTTTATGAAATTCATAGATAAATTCCAACATCAATAATTATTTACTAGCACAATTTATTTACAAGTTTCAGAATGGATTAAAGATAATAATCATACCATTTTGTCTGTTTTATAGCACTAACATGAATAGCCCGCTTGGACCACTCAAAATCATCCCATTCACTTGTTCGTCCATCATAATGAAATAAAATAACTGTAAAATTATCTGAAAACTGTAGTGACATAGTGAGATAAGAACATAGTTTAAGGGCTGTAAAAAAAATTAGAAGTTCACCGACCTTTTTCACTGCTGCGTCAATGTTATTCTTTTGATTGTAACCAACCGTAAAAGCGACCAGATATTTTGGTTCGATGGCCAAGTCCTAATCAGTGATACGATAAAGATATCAAATTCAAGTTAACTGAACCAACGAATTCAAACATATGATTTTCAAGAGCATCCAGCTGGCTCCAGTGTAAATAATCTAAGCAAAGCCTTTCTTTTATCCATTTTACACTCGAAAAAAATAGTGGTAATCAGTTGGAATACTTTCTCTATGGAGAATAAAGTGAAAGTGACTTTTTTTTTTAAGTACCAATCATTGCTGAACATCAGCTTTTTTTTATCACTAATCTCACCATAGCATACAACTTTTCTATTTTTCGTATCAATTCTTTCTCCCCTCTTACTCTAATGATTCCATTCTTGTCCGATAACATGAAAGTTCCCATTCATATTGAGGGCCAACTTCATAGACTAGACAAGAAGTTGCTATCGACATAAGCAACATCATTCAAAATCTCGACGGTGAATCAGTTCCTCAGTTCAAACGGAGACACTATTAATAAGAAACCAAAACAGAGAAGTGTGACATAGAAAGTAAAATGCTCACCTCACTAGGTAATCCCCATAATCTCCGGAAATAGAGATCTGATTCAGATGCAACAATGGCTGGAGGCAATCTTTCTGCTCCTTTTGGATTTGATGGGACCCAAATCTAAAACACAATAAGTTTATAAAACGATGTTATCAGAAACTTATGAAAGTGTTATTTTACTAGTTCAAATAGCAAGGATACAGGCATTATGTAGACCAAGCTGAATTTTTGTTTTTGGGTGCCAAACTGGGGTTTTTTCATACATTAAAAATGACACTTTTTTGTATCTCGGTAAACCATGATATCTCTTTTACCGAGAAATCTCTGCCACAAGATATCCACAATTACATTAACCAAATAAATAGATATAAAAGATTACAATAATTTGAATTATTCATAACATAAACGTATAGTTATCTCGATTAGCAACAAAGATTATACCTTTGATAAATCCTTTGTCGTTTGATTTCCAGAAGAATTGTTCCCAACATTCGTTGGCGTATGCTGAGAAGTAACAGTTGCTTGGGTAGAGTTAGCTAAACTTTTGTTCCCTATTATTGTAATATCATGAAGAATAACGGAGGTGATATTTAGCTGCCAAATAACAAAATAGAATTAGTAGTCGCACAAAATACAAAGCATAGATTAGTACAAGGCAGTAAATTCAATCAGTCATTTCGCAGAGACATGAACATTTTCCATACCTTTGTTAAGGGAAGTGAAGGAAAGGACACTCCTATGAAGAAGCCAAACATGATACCGACACTGATCGTGATGAAAATCCTCATAGTTTCGTTTGGTTTGTTGACAAGAGTGCTGAAAAAAAAAGATTGAAAGCTATGTAACAATTGCCTCACATACAAAATCAAAGGTGTTTTCCACTTGCCTAACGTAACCAAATGATACATACCTACGTGCAATATTCCCCTTTTTATACAGCATGTCAGATTCCATATTCATGGTTTAGAGGCTGCTTTACTTTCCCAATTTAGCTTCAAGCAGAGACACTCTGTACAAAGAAAGTGCAGATATGCTTTCACAGAAACACAAAAAACAATCGAGAAGGATATATTGAAATCACAAATATAGGTAGAGTACTAATTACAAACTTAGAAGCCCATACTGTTGATTATAATAAAAGAGGTCCCTTTAAAGAGCAAATATTAGGAGCAAAAAATGATCACCCCCACATGCCTATCGCTTCACAATTAGCTCCACGGACCATTTTTAAGCGAGCAACAAAGCACATGCCACCCTTTGATATTCTCAATAGTTGACTTTTATACAAAGATCACAACTTTGATATGGCCGATTAAGCAAGCCACAGGGTGAAAAACCTTTGACTATTTCAACCAATAACAGCTTATACTCGTCAGAGAAATCTAATTTTTTTAAGACAAAAATTATAATCGAAAATTTTGATATTATTAGAATTCAAACACGTAGAAACAAACAACTGGGCTTTGCTTAAATTTAAAGATACAACGATACTTCGATAACATCAATGATATTTTTCATAAAGAAATCAACTTTGGCATTATCCGCAAAAACACGATACAATCACCTTGTACATGCGATTAAATCATCAAGCATTTACGCAAAGTCGCCCGAATGGGGAAGCAAGAACCCGGAAATGATCTCGAGGATATAGCCGACAAAGGTCGGGGAACCACGACAAAGAAACAAGAAAACGTGGGGGCGAACAGCTCTTTCAACGCATGAATTACGAATGGAGAAAACCGTGGAGGAGTTTTTCAGAGAACAGAAAGCTGAATGAAAAATACAAGTAGACGAATTGATGTGTGGGATATTATGAACAAGAATCGAATAGAGCGAGGGAGGGAGGTATTATATTTGAACGGATCTCATCTCACGGATCTTAATATGTGAGACGGGTCAACCCTTACCATATTCAAAATAAAAATTAATACTCTTAATATAAAAAGTAATACTTTTTCATGGATGACCCAAATAAGAGATCCGTTTCACAAATACGACCCGTGAGACCGTCTCACACAAGTTTTTGCCTTATATTATGTGTTAAAATTGATTAATTATTTTTAAGAAATTAGTTAATATTTTGTGGCAAATGAGAGATTTGTCCCTTTTTTTTAGTCAAATGATTATTAAAATTAAATCTCGAACTTCAAACATTATTATAAACTGTTTATCTTATTTATCCAATAAAATTAAATCTCGAACCGTATAAATTTAATTGCATTAGATACCGTTGACTTAAAGAGGTCAACCATATTTGAAAGGAAAATTGTGAGCTTAATTAATTCTTCAAGGTTTCACGCGCGGTGTAGAAATTTTATTAAGAGTTGATACTACCTTAACCGTAAATTTAATATCCGCAATATTAATATTAATATTACTCGTGTGTTGATTTATGAATTCTTGGATAATTAACATATCATTTCTTGAAATTTACATCAAAATTGAACTCATTTTGTTGACTTTCATTCACATATCCCAATCCTAATTTTTTTTTTCCATGGCAAAATCTTGCACTGGATTGATTGGGGTGAGAGAAATCCACAACCTAACTAGTGGATGTTATATTTGACAAAATGATATATGTATTTTTTTAATTAAAATGAAGCAAATTTATTTTGAACACACTGACCTTATGTTTTAATTTCAAGATAATAAACAATCAAAAAGGTGAAAAGGTTCGATCGAAAACCCCTTTATTAGCAGCCTCAGTATAATGCACAACATCCCAACGTATGGCAACCAATGGATCCTGGCAAGATTTTCCCAACGTCATTTCTTTTCCATGCACTCTCACTTTGTTAGCATCTAATAGGTAGCTCACAACTTCATTTAGATCATCCCAACAAGCTTTCTAAACATCCAAAGCTCAAGAGAGCAACTCAAGTTAGAAGAAAAAATTGAGTGTCATGCTAGTGTGAGTCAGAGAAAATATTTTCTCGATAATACTCGGGGTTGAGATCGTGAGAGATTGAGTGTTGTATATACTTATAATATTTTCTCCCTTATAATAAAGATTTACAGTAGCTCCGTGGACGTGGCCTATGTTGGGTGAACCACGCAAATCTTTGTGTTTTTGTTGATTATTTTATTCTGCAATTTTGATACTATATTATCATCATGATCGTTATTGTTTCGGTGTAAATTCCACAACACACTTTGCTTCCACAACCATGCTTCTTGTTGTACTTGTACTTTCCTCCATGCCCACAACAAGCTTGTAATGGATGAACAAATCCTTCGTTTTCGCAGACGAAAGAAGAATCACAGTATGATACTATGAAAAACTGCTCTAAAAACAATACAATGATCAAGATTGAACATATATATCCAACAATAAATAAATTAAAATTCCAGCCAGTACTATATACATACATACATACCGTATTTGTTGGCATGGCTGATGAGATCATACTTCACCGAGTAGACGTCGACAGAGGTCAAGACAGCCAACGGAAGGTCCTTTCACATCTGAACTACCGCTTCCTCTAACTTGAGGTTGAAAATTTGTTCCACGTTGTTGAAAGGTGCAGCGCATCCTACGTTGTCAATTTGTCCCGCTGTGATTAGCACTTGATCCATCACGTAGGTTAGGCAGCCGGCTGGTCCTGTGTTGTTCATCCAGAATGATCTGCCTCCATGATCATACATGTACTTCACAAAACAAACAAACTGAACTAGCATCGATAGTTATCAAATCAAACTTCAAGCTATGCTTGTAATCTTATCTATGATAGATCTTATGGTGTTTGTGATGAGACCAGCACAAAGTCAAACGTGAAAAGAAATATATTTTTAGCAAGCCATGAGGTCGAATTACGAATGCTAAAAAAGTTGAGTGAACTATAAGATGGTTGATATTTCCAATTATTATTAAACTAGTCGAAATTCAGACCGTATTTATTATAAGAAAATCACTTGAACTTTGTGAAAATAGCTGAATTTTAAGCATTAAATAATTCTGACACAACCGGCCCCCAAATCTCAATGACCCGACAGACATGATAATTTTCACTTATCAGGAAATGACTAAAAAGAATGTTTTTCCACCTGTTTACCACTTTAACTTAATAATTATTTAAAGGTCTTGAATTGATCCAATACATCAGGAACACAAGCTCTAATTAACTTCATCTGTTGTCATGTTGAGGAAATAACCCGCTGTTAAATCATTTTGACCAATATCAAACTATACAGCGCCCTCGAAAAATCCTCAGCCTTTGGCAATAATCCCTTAAAAACCCCTCCTACAAGTGATTCAAGCGACAAAAACAATTACGTATGTATTACTCCAAGTCCAAATCCATCATGTGTGTGGGTGCGCGCGTCGTCTTTGATCAAATATGGGTGTTATGCACCTCGATTGCGTGATATCTGTGATTTTCGTTGGAAATAATTGAACTGATAGTATTGGACGTTTAAAGAAAAAGGGCTGAAACCACTTTGATGTGAACTGGTGTTTTGAGGCCTAATGGTTGATCCAGCGGTGGCAAAGTTGGCTCCATGGCTGAAGTTGGAACCCGATGCATCAAGATATGCACTTACATATGGGAGTCCTATGCTCTCAGCTGTAAATTTCAAGAATCAATACTCAAATTAAAGTAGCAAATGTGTATGCGTATGTGTATTTATATGTATGTACACATCTTCATAAACCAAGGGAAGGGATAATTAATTCAACCTGCCTGATGAAGTCTCTCCATCTTAAATATCACATTTTAATTTAAAAATTAAAGTCTGCCATTTCTAATTCAACCAAGTGTTCATTTGCTCATTTCAACAACTTTAGATCATGAAAAACATTTAATTTATATGCATAGATAAATGAAGATTTTGAAACACGAAGAACAATGAAAAGCACAAACATGCATGTAATTAGCAAATGGAAAGAAATACATGCACAGGTGGTTACTTATGATTTCCTTACCCATAAAATCAATTGCGCTAGAGCTGTCACAAAAATTCAGTGTATTGAGAAAAAAATTCTACATTACTCTCTTATTGAATTAATGATCAAATATTATTTTTTAGATTGTAAAACCGCTAATTTATTACACATAATTATTTATCTCTTTTAGTTAATGACATCATATTATATTTTAAATTTTAAAAATATTGTCAAGTGTTTACATGCATAATATATCACACACATACGACTTGTATACTGCAATCGACACAAAATATATAGTCTATTTAAATTTTTTATTCAATCTAGAATTTAGACCCGGTCTTGTGCTGATTACCTCAAACATATACTTGAAAATTTATGTCAGGTAGCTTTGAGATTTTTATGTTTCCGTAAGAGGATTCCACCAATAATGGTACTAACAAAAGTTCGTGTTGCCACAAAAATTGGTGAAATAACGACCTTTTGCTATATTAGATTGTTGCATTATAATCCCGTTCGAGACTCGGCAAAAATAAACAAGAAGCTTAATATTTCATTCGCCTTGCCCAGTAATTATAATTTACACAAAACAAAGTGAATTGACATCGACATGCCAATTTGTGATCTTACTCTGCGGTGACATCTCAAGTTGCAGAATCCAAACCCAGCGCCTCAAAGCCCCTCAGTCACTTAAATTTGCAACTCAAAGTATTCTCCCACTTTCCTCTCCCAGATTCTGGTGTTCTAATGCATCCTTGCAAAGTGTCATTTTTGCAGATGAATTTACCCCAAAATTACTTCATTTACTCCCAGTTCATATCCACACAGTACATTAGCTCCAATAAACAACCGATGGTCTTGCGCTACAGCACTGTTAGAGTTTCCCAAATCAAGTTCTACACATGCAAGTTGTTAAAGGGTTCTCCCAAATGTCATAGTTAGGGAAAGTTTCTTCCGGTAGCCCGGTTCGTGTCTGGTGGGTGATGATCACGTCTTCCACGAATGTGGCCCAGCCCATGTAGGGGTCACCTCAAGATTTGGGCATAAGACCCTTGTCCGGTTTTACTGATTTTAAGCTGTGGCCCTTGTACCGCCGGTGTCCACTTATCAGTTTAGCAAAGTTTCCTCCATGGGTCATCACAAAGACGTGAGACTTCAAGCAGACCAGGAAGTCTAGAGCAGCCAAGCTTGTCACGTGTTTTCTGAACTCGTCTAACTCCAACTGGGTTGCCAGTTCCTCTTTTGTGATCTGCAAAAGAAACAAGATAAATTTTCTGGTCCTTGAATCAATAAATCTACCATGTAGATGTACCAATTTGTTTTCAAGACAACCATGGATTTTGTGGACGTTTTTCCAGAGATGTATACTAAAATTAAAGCAGAGCAACTAAAATTTACTTGAGAATATTATTTAGCTCAATCTGATATGAATCAGATGTCTTTTAATTAATATCAAATCAACTCTAGACTAAATAATCTTTCGTGAAACTCTTATAACCCCGAGGCCCCAGTGGACGGAATAAGAGATTGAAAGCAAGAGCGGAGAGACCGATATGGGGGATGGAGATCGTGGTCATCATCGTCGGCGGGGGAGGGGCGGAAGTCAGATGACAATGGCGAGGAAGCCACGGCGGACGCGGTGAGGGAAGGAGTAGCGCGGTTGCCGATGGAGCTAGAGCGACGAAGCTCCGCCATTGCTTGCTTGTTTATCAGTCACTGGCAGTGGCCGGACAGTACAGTGTCCGGTTATTCATTTTATTTTTATTTAATAAAAATGTTGTTTGAATATCACTTTTTTCAAGGGATCTCTTCAAATGTTGTTTTGATTTAAAATAATATAACTTTTCAATTTTGTAAGTCATATGATGTAATTTTATATATTTATTATTTTTGTAATAAATTAATTTATTTTAATATGAATTAGTTAAATAGAATTTACCCCTCTAATAGCATAAGTAGAATTTGTGGATCATGGTCATTTCGGCCTTAGGACAAAACCCTCGGAAGCCCAATTGAAATCGGCGCATTAAGTTTGAAAACAGAAACCTAAAACCCTGCGTAAGAGTTATGATTCACGCATTGGCGAAGCGATCAGCGGCGCCTCTCTACTGTTGTCCGAGCGGAATTCTGAATTCGGCGAGTTCGCAGCTGCGACAATGGAGGGGTATCCGAGTTAAAGTGCTCAACAACAATTTGGATCAAGCCTTACAGGTGCTGCAGCGGAAGATGCAGTCTAGTGGGATCGAACGGCTAATAAAGAACGAGCAAGTACGCCACATCAAGAATTCCGAGAAGCGTGTTCTGGCTAAGAAGAATCTGGAGCGCAAGATTCGTGGACAGGACCTCGCTCGCAAGCTCAAAGCGATTCTCGTTCAAAAAGTCAGGTAAAACAAATCAAAAGTTGTGATCTTTGTGATATCACTTGATCGTTACTCTTTTCGCACGCATTTATGTGATGCGAATATTTCGCAAAATGCCCAAGTGCAGCCAACTGAAGAATCTGTTAATGCAAAATTTTCCCCGAAAATATACGACAGGAACGGTGAATTTATTTTGTGTAGAAGGTGTATTAGTCTGATGAATTCAAATATTTTCTGGTAATTGGAGAAAGTTAAAGGATGCCGTTTCTAGGAGAATTGTGCTTTCAAATAAAGAAGTGGTTTCTGTTATGAAGCTGAAAAGCTGAGGATGATATTTTCTGAATGATAGGTAATTATGTTGCGTATGGTGTAGAATAAAGGATTGGGAGTTAGATTGTTGTCTTAATTTGGTACGTTTGATTTACAATCTTGTGGCTGTAATTAGAAATGAAATTTTATCATGTGACTCTGTGTTAGAATGATAAATTCCGTTGAAGCTAATGTAAGTTTGGGAGTTATTGTCCCAAAACAATAATAAGATAATTCAAGGAATGCAGGTCTTGGGATGTCGTCTTGCAACTGAAGTTGTATTTAGTATTTAGTATATTACTTTGTATTCTACATGAAACACAAGGCCTCCAAGTTTGGGGTTATTGTCCCAAAACATATATTGTAATACGCACTTTAACATCCCATCCTCGAACCAAATTTTGTCTCAATGGCTTAGAGCAAATTTGAGATTGATGAGTGAATAAACAGTACTTACAATTCGAGTACACTCTAACCACCAAATTTGGAGGCTTTGTGTTTCATGTAGAATATGTAACATCAAAATTTTCCCGTTTGATCCCTCCATTCCATTGTGTGCTCGATTGTGTCAATTAGTAGATATTGTTGTTGAAATAGTAGGTTTACTGAATCTTAGTTGGAATTTTGACTGAAGCTAGATGTTTGAGTTACTAATATCCAACCTTCTTCGGATATTTGACTGAAAATTGGCATTTGGGAACTGGGAAAATTTTATTTGCTTTCCTACCTTTTAATGGGGAAATAAGGGACATGAAAGAAAAACTCAAATACTGAGCGACTTATTTGTGGAAATAAAATGTCCCACTGTGAATGGATGATGAACAGTCTCCTATGTTGAGCAAATAGCGGAGGCTACAATCATCCAGATATTGTTCACTATTTTGTCGTTGATTATATTATTTATTTCACATCTTTTTCCATTTGACACACTAGTTAGATGTTCCAAAATTTCTTGAACTTCACGCTACAATGGGATGTGCAGTAAGGGCTTAATGTCTTTCCAGGTCAATGAAGGTCGCATCTCAAGCAATTTGTTTTATATGAAATTGTTTTAAGTATTGATATACTGTTTCCGTTCCTAGAACAAAGTCAACAACCAGTGGTATGACTCAGATGAATGGTTGTCAGTCGTGAATGTGCGGATAATGAGGAATTATTATATCTGTCACATAAATTTTACAATAAGCTTCCACAACTGCAGAGTTTACTATGCAAATATGTAGTTTTGTTTGGATAGGCAAATGGTATCGTTTTTTCCCTAGTTCAAGTTGTTTAAAGTTCCTGGTAAAATAAACTAGGGAGAGAGAATACATACTTACTGTTCCACTTCAGTTTCTAGTATCATATCACTCTATTCTTCAGTTATGCTCTCGTCTCGCTGTAATTCATTTTGGCTGACATATAATCATTTGTCGCTTGCAGGGGTCTTTAAGATTGGTTGCAAGACTGTAAGGGAATGAAGCATAATTGTTGCCAATTGACACTCCCTATGGCGTTGCCATAACATCGAATTTTGTTTGTTAGAAAAAATGAATGATTTTTTTAACACAAATAATGTCGCAGAAATTGTTATTTCATGTCGTGCAAAGTGACATTGTATCACGAATTCGAAGTTTTTTGGTCGTTTGACTACCATCATGGAAGAAACAAAATATGTACGAGTGCTAGCAAGTTTATTGTCAACTCATATCTATAGGATTCAATCGAGTTGGCCAAATCATTGTACATCGGCGATGATAGATTTTTACTCTGGAATACTTCATTTAGCTTATTATGAGCAAGTTGTCACAAAACACCATGTATGTTGCTATTAAATTAAAATAGCTCCGCTCTTTTCAACTTTTTTTGTGTGTTTTTACTTCAGCATTTCATGAATCCCGTTTCATACCATTTTCGACGTATGTCAGCCGGTGCTCTGTCATTTAATTTCATAATTTCTCGAATCTTAATTAACCTCTATACTTAATTTTTATGTCCAAAACTTCTCTTTCTTCGGCTCTTCAGGTGAAGTTTGTAAATATTTTTTTGAGAACTTTTCAGTAAGAAAAAAATCTATAATAATTTTTTTAAACATTTGTCAAAACTAATTTAATATTCTCCTTTTAATAATAACATATATTTTTAAAATAATATATTAGATAATTAAAACAATATTTAAATGCATCTTAAAATTTTTCTAAAACTATTGACAAAAAAAATTGAGAAAATTATATTTTTAATTTTATATATTTGATTTTTTGTGATTTTAGTATTTTATGATTTTTCAAGGTTTGACTATTTTATTTAGTTTTTAGTATGAGTGTTGATCTGACATTAAATTTGTTAGTGTTATAATATTGTTGTCACATGAGCCTCACTTTAAAAAAAATATTAAAATCATAAAGTAATAATAATAGATCAAGAGTGAAATTCAAATTTTCTATTAATTTTTTTAAAAAATTTGTTAATATCAACACTTAGTGTTGTAAAAGTGAAAAAAAAAATGTTGCCTTAACTAGTGAACAGAGGTTTAGCTGTCCGTGTGGTACGAGGGTTTAAGAGGGAAGCTTGTTCGCTCCGCATGCCAACAAATTCCTAAAACTGAGTGAGCATTGGAAGAATTAGCTTGGCGTATGGAGGAAACCAAGAGAATCCGACTGGTTTTCAAAGATGATGACATATTGAGCGAACCCCAGATGTTAGAGGGCTTGAATCGGAGCTGGGTACTGTTAAAATCCCGCCAACACGTCACTGTTTCCGATGTTGCCTCACATCTGCTCCACGCTTTCCAGCTCCACCGATCTTGCCCTCATGGCCTTCTCCTCTCGGTAAATTATTTTAACAAGTTCCAATCTTTGTTTTATATATTTTAAAATTCTTCTACGCAATTCATACTCAAGATTTGTGGGAGTAGCTCAAAAGTTTCTGTTTATGATTTGGCACCAGGAATGGGTATCTTGTGATTTACTTTTTCTGTTAATTGGTGTGGGTGGTTGCTGAAAAATCTTTTGCTTTGGAATATTTTATGCAAATCGAGCAAGAATGTGCTGATTCTCTTTTGATTTTATTGTTTAGTGTACTGCGTGGATGTGTATGTTCGACAACCTGCTCTAGAGTTTATGCATACATGTGACTTTTGCTTGTACGTTTTTTATGGTTTACCATGAAAAGCTCCGGCTTTGATTTATGATAGTCGTTTTGTTATCCTGGTCGCTATGTTGATTCATTGCCTATATTTTTTAGTTTAAGTCAATACTGTATCTGTGGTTACTTTTTATCTGGAGGAGATGCGATAAGGAGACAGCTTACTTCTACCCGCTTTCTTCACAAGAATTAACCTTACTTGTTGCAGCTGGTGATTATAATTAAGCTTAAAGAAGCAGCATGCTTCATTTTATATTTGGACTTTTTAATATTTCAATTATGAGATTGAAATGACGCTAACATTTTAGATTTAGATGAATTTATTTACATAACTTTTTGGTCACATCTTTTTTCCAATATTTCTTTCAGATGTCTGGCTTTGCGTTGCCATCGTTTGAATCAACTTCCCTTTTGAATGATAATGAAATTATCAGGTTAGTTCATAAGGTTTTTGCAATCAGAAATGGAGAAGATATGTTTATTATTTTAACTGTTGCATATGTGGAATCAGAGTCAGGAAGAGGAGAGAAATTTTATCCATAGAGGGAAACGATACCGCCAATGCAGCTGTGGAACTGAGAGCCTTGGAGAAGCAACCTGCACCCAATGGTACCTTGCTTTTGGCTAGTGAGGAATTTGAGAAAGAAAAAGGAGGTTATGAGAGTGATGACACTGAAGTGGAATCTGACGAGGAAGATGAAAATGTGTTGGAAGATATGGAAGGTCCTTCTGGTGGAAATGCTGATCCAAGAAATCGAAAAAGAAAAGCATCAGAGAAACTCCAAGACTCTAAGTACCTGCTCTTTCCCTTGCTTTAATTTTACACGATCATGCGTGATTTAGTTCTGATCACGCGCTTTACTCTTCATGGTCCTGTTGAAATTCATATGCCTTCTTTTTCTTTCGACATAGGTGGAAGAAACAAAGAGCTAAGGCCTCTCAGATTGTTGCTAACAATGTCCACACAGGAAAAATCGAAAATTCTCATCAGGGAGGAGTCCTTACAGTGCAGAAAATCCTTTCTCAAAAGGAGAAAAAAACTGGTTCTGATTCCAAAGATAACATGGAAAGCAATGAAGAAAGTCCTGACCCACTTGACAAGAGTGATTTGCCTATGGCTGGCATGAAGCGGTCAGTTAATTCCAAGTTATTTGACTTTCTAGAGTTTTTTTATCACTTAAATGCTTTATGAAGTTATCACGTCTGACTAATTTTAAATTCCAAGTCTGGAAGAGTCTCATCCTTTTTTCTTTTCCATTAAGTTTGATGTACACAATCCATCTGTATCCGAAATCTTATTGTTTATACCATCTCTTTCTCTAGAATTTCTCATATCTTTCTTCTGCTATAACATTTTCAGAAATGACGAAGTTCAAAAGATTGACAAAGCAATTGATGATGCCAAAATTTCCTTGAAGGAAACTAAAAAGGTTATCTTTTATTAGCTGTAAAGTGATCTATTATTTCATTACGTGGTAGCTTTTAGAGAACGGAGAATAGAATGGAGCGGTTCTTCTATCTGATCGTTACCAGTTGTTGTTATGATGATTACAAGAGCGCAGCATGATAGTTGGGGATTCCTCCCAAGAATCATATGATTTAGGAACTTTGTGTTAATAAAAAATCTGCATCTCTCTTGAGAACCCCCTTTCACTGAACCCAGCATCTCCTTTGACCTTTCCTTGATTCATTTCCTGATTGTCTCGATGTGAGCTGCTCTGCATTTTCAATTTTCATCACTGAGGTTTATCTGTAAGGAGGCATGATGTATTCTTTTTGTGTTACCCAAATGTGACTTTGAATTGGTTCACGAGTAACTATACTGCTTGTTTGTGCTCTATTTTCCAAGATAAACCAGAAATCTAAACGGTATTTGCTATGTGCATGTGCAGGTTCCAAGTAGAAGTGCCAGGCGGAAATATGCGAAGAGGCGTTGGATGCGGGAAATGGCAAATATACAGAAGAAAAATGCAGTCTGTGAATCAGAGGGACTTGTAAGCTATCAAATAAGCAACTAAAGATTCCCCTGGTACCAGTAATTTGAAGTATGTTGGACATTGACTGGCTTAATTGTGCAGCGAAATTGGAAAGAGGACCAAGCTAAAGCTGAAAGGAAAAAGGTGGATGGTCAATCAAAAGGACTTGTAAGTGATCACACTTTTCTCAACCCCCACCACTTTGTTGGCGTGAAAAACTGAATGCCTCTATCTTACAGCAAAAGTGGAAAAAATACCAAGCGCACTCTGAAAGAAATATGGTGGATGGCCAACCTAAGGGACTGGTGGGTAATCTTATTTACTTAATACTGGCGTTGACTACGTTTAATGTGATTGGATTAAAGTGAAGTCTCAAATGTGCAGCTATATTGGAATCAATCCCCTCAAAATAGTCCTCTTAGTGGCAAAAAATGGCAACGAAATCGAACTAGGTGGCTTCGTGAACATCCAAATCAAAATAATGATAGTGATGTAAATGAGCACATCACTCAGATCAGTGGTGATGTACACGAGCAGCCAACTCATAATAATGATGATGCACATGAACAGCCAACACATAATGATGAAGATGCCCATGAACTGCCAATTCGAAATGGAGACACAACCAATCAGGCAATTCAGGAAAGCGATGAGGAGCATGAAGTTGTTCCCATTGTAATAAGGCCAGGACACATCCGCTTTGAACCTTTTGAAAAAGGTTGCAATCTGTCTGTGAATATTTACTGTCTACATTTGTGTGAGAGTTGTTGATTTTATTAAATTCTAAATCTTTGATTTCCCCAATAAGCAATTAACAGAATAGTGTTTTACTGAAATTAATCACGGGCGACTGAAACATCATGGTCGCTGGCCTTGTAAGTTTTTTTTGGCTCATAGTGTTGCTATGGTTCTTATTTTAGCATAGTGCAATGAATAAGTTTTTATTTTCCTTCCTACTCCATTTTCGTGCACTTAATCTACTGATTTTCCAGTGGAAGAAATTGTATAACGCTATTACATTGACTAATTGTAGAACGCTGTTATGTTACTAATTGTAGAACATAACACTAATTGTAGAACGCTGTTATGTGACTCCTCCTGAGGATAATTTCATACTATTCTTTAAGGTCATTCTATTTCTATTTTCATCATGCCATATTTCTCTGAGTATCTGATGTCTGAATTTTATTTTTCAGCAGAACAAGATGTCCAGCCAAATCACGTTACTTTGGTATGTCTTCTAGATTAATTGCAACCCTTCTTGATCTGCAATCATGTATTGTGAAATAATTTTTATAGCATATTGGTTTAATTTACGACTCCTTGCTACCACTATTCCCCAATATGGTGCCCTCAAGTGTACTCGAGCTTTGGTAGTGTAAATGAGCTTTTGAAAATTTTCAGGCCTTCATCCGTGAATTTTCGAAGTCAACTCAACCTGCTTCAAATTGAGTTCAAATAAAGCCTTTATAATTGTATATGAAAAATAATTCCATTAATTTAATTGTTATGGTATTTAATTATTATGTATTATATTATAATAATATTTAATATAAATAAATTACTACCTCCGTCTCAATTATACAGTCATATTTCCTTTTTCACATAGATTAATAATTTATTGGAAATATCAATTATACAAAGGAATTTCCCTAATATACCCCTGTTAAATGATTGTTTATATAAATTGTTTCTTATCTTTCCAATATTTACTTAATTACAAAACCTAATTTAAATAGGGGTATATTAGGAAAAGAGGCGAGGTAATAAGTCTAAATTCCGTACAAACTTTTGGGATAAACAAAAATGGAAGGTAGCCTGTATAATTGGGACGGTGGAAGTATAATAATATTAAAAAAAAGACTTGTGAGTTGGCTCACAAGCTTCGAATGATTAAGGAAATGCTGAAGCTTGGCAATATTCAAGCTTCAGCTTATCTTAAACCCCTATTCAAGTTCTTGGATGTTTGCCAACTAGGAATGACATGTTGCTACATAATAAATTTGGCCTTGTAAGCTATCAAATACAGTGATATTAAAAATCAAGTATTTGGGATCACATTGTCCTAGCAATGTGAATGGAAACAAGGATTTTACAAAAAAATTCATGCTTTTAGACACTTCAACTTAAAATATTTGTGGTTTACATTTTGGAAAAATGATCTGTTATAAAGCAAGGAAATGAGAGATCCATGCCAGTCTCAACCTCTTATGCGGATGGTCTGGTTGAATTTGACACTGGTGTAGCCAACACCACGTATCTCCTCTTTTTCGAATGAAAATGGCTCAATCTATATAAATTTGTTCTATTTCTAAAAGTTTCATCCAATACCACAATAATTAGATTCTATTTCTTTTTCTTATAGATTGTGACACTCTTTTCTGAGCCTTGTACCCTTGGTTTCCTGCTTACCATTCAGAGTTTTGCAAGTTTCCTCTGTAATTAACTTAGGATTTTCTCTCAGGAAACCATCCAGTGGAATGGGATTACTAGCAAGAAGAAGGGCCAAAAATGGGGATTGGCCAATTCTCCTCTTACTTCACGAAATGGCTATAAAAATACAGAGGAAGACAATTCCAAAGCATTCGCGAATGAAAAAAGGGAACAGCCGGTAGGAGAAATCGACTTTGAGAAGCTTCTGACTCTTCCTGGCATGCCTAAGGTTTATTTTCATTTCTCCTTCTTTCGAGAACGATTTGTATATTTGAGTTCCTCTGTATTATAGGGGCCAGATGGAATATGTTGCCTGATCTTTTAGCTGATAATATCTTGCACTGGAAGAATCTAAAAGCATTTTTTCTTTTTTCTTTTTCCATTTCGCAGGAAGGTGACCTCCTTGCTTATCGTATTCTGGAGTTATCTTCAACCTGGACCCCAGAGCTTTCAGCTTATCGAGTATTGTTTAATTTGTTTGTGCATTAATTAAATATTCCAAAATATCAGACGACTAAAATTCTTATAACCTTTCTTTTACTTGTACCTAGGTTGGAGAAGTATCTTTTTACAATACTGAATCCAATCAGACAAAATTGCTTCCAGTGTCAGATTATCCAATTGTTTCCAAGAAGGCAGATGAGGATGGAGCTGAACCACTAGATAACTCTATTTATAAAGATGATGGTTCGTTGGAGGTAAGCCTTACGGATCTAGATCATTATTTTTTCCCCTATAGCCTACATTTTCTACGTTAATATTTGACTTTTGATGAATCTCTTTTGGATCTTCTCTCGTGCAGATTGATTTTTCGTCGCTTGTTGATGTCCGCGTCATCAAGGATGGAAGTTCAGGTCCAGGAAATGTGGATGCTAGTTTGGTGAGTGAGGGTCCTCTAGACAACAAAAATGCTTCAAAACCAGTGTCATCTTGCCACATCAATACACAAACAGTGATATCCAGTACAGGTATATACTGTGGTTCATTTTTAAGGTTGAAAGTCCGGTTAACTAGAGTTAAAGAGGTCTGCTTAGAGACAATGTCCTGTTTGTAGAGACTAGGGAACTAAACCAGAGTGAAGAAACAGTACCCCCTACTGCAGGTATTTTTTTCCTTGAATTATGAATGTTGTTGCTGACTTGTGGGCTTGGATGATTTGACACTGGCTGGCTCTTTTCCTTTAGAAACTGGGGGGTTGGACGTTTGGGACCAAATCACTGAGGCCCTAGATGCCAAAAAGGAAGAACTATCTCAAGAAAGTAGTTGGGGCAAAAATCCCAAGAAGCTTCAACTAGTTGAGAGAACTAGTTTTGTAAAGAATGCTAAAAAGGTACAACCATCACAAGGAAATAGATGGATGAAGAATGTCATGACGGTACATCCGTCGGTGGAAAACATTCCTGAGAAACAGAGTCCAGCTCGTAAATCATGGTCCTATAAAGCTTTGAGAGGAAGTGCGCTCGGCCCAACAATAGATATCCTAAGATCGCGAAAGGAGATATGAGGATGAGTACTGGTTTTAATTTAAACATCGGTGGCTCTTGATTTTCGTGGTCCATCTGCGATGAACTTCTCTTTCCTTTTCATTTCTTTTATGTTCTCCATCTGTTAAAACGACCGAACACTTGCAGCTTTTTGTAAATAGCCTTGTTGAAATGCTTCTCGTTCGATGATATCTTTCATGGTGCAATTCATTCATATTTTAATGCGAAATTTGCTAAAAGGATTTCGATTCAACTCGGAAGCTAAAATTAGCTAGTATCAGGGAGTCTAAGTAGAATTAAAGCTAAAATTTAAACTTGATTTATTTTGTTAACCTAATATTGGCTTTATGATTCCAAGTAGTGATTTTTATTACATTTATATAAGCATTAGACGACTATCCCATATTATTAAACAAAATAATTTGGCATCAGATTCAATTCAAAATATGTATAACTTGAGAAACATGCGAGTAACTGGAAAAACAGTCGAGCTGAAATTGTCATGGTTCAGTACAGAAAGTGGACAAAGTTTGTAGAACACTCTCGAACTCGAGCCCTGATTCGAATCGAACATGAACCAAAAATTTAAATTCAACATATCAACTTGATTCGTTAGCCACTAGACATGACTATCACACAACTGAACAATGAACCTGAAGGGTTGATAGCATTCTGGAATTAAAAATTTTATTAAGTTCCCAAGGTAATATATTTAAAAAGAACACGCACATCTAATTAATAATCGTTAGCACTGCGTTACACTAGCACAATTTTTTTTTGCTTGTAATAGCTACTTCCAAATTACGGAAAGTTATTTCCTGTTTGTACAGTCTTGCACGGGATTTTCCCTTACATCTCACAACCAGAACGAGGAACTCGTCCCGCTTCCGCATGCCAACACATCTGATAAGAGCTGCTGCAACCCAGAATAAAAAATCAAAGATACTTGCTTCGTCTCTCATTCTCATATCCAACCAGAAACCATTATATTATTCGTTGTCTAACAAGACACAGTTGAGCAAGAGTTGATTCCTCACCTTTCTCATTCAAAAGGTCCTGTGGTGCAGATGTGTCTCATTACGAAGGTCCTCAATTATATAGCTAAAACAAATCATTCACAAACTCGTCTTGTCAACCGGTTAGGTAATTTTAACGAGACCGGGTACCATTTCTTCAAGGTAATAATCAAGTTATTCTTGAGCATAGATAGATGCATAAATAGCTTATATGCACACATGCGTCACTAGTCACTACTATTTGCGATGCACGAGATAAAATTCAGATGATATTTTTACATAAATCTCTAAAGAGTGAACCCACGGAATGAGCATTCAGATTCTTGTTTTAAAACACAACACTCTCACGTATGGCTGTCAGCATCATGCACAAATTTAGACGTCTTTAATCTTTCAAAATAAATAAGAAAAAAAATATGTGTAATACATGAACTACAAATGTTGAAAAGCTCGTGAGTTCTAACTTCGATCTCTCAACTTTCTCGAAATGCCACGAGGAGAACAACGTTAAAAATATTCTATGTTCCAAATTTAGCTTCCTTTTTTAACCATAAAAGTAAAACCTAGAGAGGACATTAAAGTTGTCTCTATTGTTCAAGAACACACATTCAAAACGCCAACATGAGATAAGTGATAACAGAATGTTTAGCAGTAAAACCATGCACGAAATGGTATAATATTGCTGCAATTAAAAGGATCAAGTACCTTATCTGAGAATCTGTGATGAAACTTTCCTCTTAAGATTCTGGACAACTGCTTCCAAATGGTATGACCATCTTCACATTCACTTCTTTATTACTCACTGATCGTGACTTTTAACATGCTAAACGCACATATAAAACAACAGCGACTTTGTACCCAAAGCTCGCTGAGGCATCAAAGTTGCCAAAATGCAAGTTCATTTTTGTACAAAGCTTACAGGTAAAGACTAGGTCACTTGCTTCTGAGCAGTTAAATCATTTGAAGTAAATCGTATTTTTCATCTTGCAAACCGATTAAAACTCATCATTAGGAACATAACCATTTGCATCTGAAATTGGCTTTTTCCCCTCCCTCTCGGAAGGAACATCACTATTAAAGCTGTTGCATCCAACATCTTTCAATACATTGTTTCCCATGTAGCTTGTCAAGTTTTCTTAGTACGAGACACTTCTGCAGTGGAGGGCAGGATCATCCTAGAAGGAAAATGGCTGCCCATATGCTCTGAAAGGGACGGCAAAGTCTCTCCACAGGATGAACATTGACCGGGTACTTCTTGACCTACAGAAACAGTTTCCTCTACAGGACCACGTTTACCAGGATCAGCATCTCTGGATTCGAGTCCATTAGGAGATGGCTGAGCCGATACAAACGTTAAGTCAGACCAGTTGGATGATGATGGGGAGAAGGTAAATGAACTTGAATAATCAGAGGTAGCTGGTGAAAGTGCCGGTGATGGTGAACAGGACTTTGATTTACTAACCAGAAAAGACGAAAAAGAATCCACCAAATTGAATGATGGTGATCGAGACAACGCAATCTCAGAAAGAGGAGCTGCAAATTCCACTTCTTTTAAGTTACTTTTGGACCAACCAGGGCTGCTGGTTACAAACGAAACAAATGAATGAGGTGAATCACACCGACTATTGGAAGACACTGAAACATCAGAAGCCGATACAAAATCTTCAACTTCTTCACATATATCAATTGAATAGGGTCCATTACTTACTTGGGAGGCACTAGGGTTGAATTTAGAAGAGGTGATATGTTCTTTCAAAATACCACTGGCAAATTTTCTCCTCAATCTGTTCCAACCATTCTCTCTTGCTGGAAGACATGTTTCAGATCCTGATTCCATTAATGGATATGATGGTGCAACCTCACCAGGAATTGCTCCGTGAGATAATTCAAAATCTAAATCATGCTCTGGAAAGCCACTAGAGTTGATTTTAGACGAGGTAATAAATTCCTTCACAACACCACTGGCAAACTTTCTCCTCAATCTGTTCCAACCATTCTCTCTAGCAGGAAGATGCGTCTCAGATCCTACTTCCAATAACGGACATGGTGGTAAGACCCCACCAGAAAGTGCTCTGTGAAATATTTCGAAATCTAAATCGTACTCTAGGAGTTTCCTTTCACCAACAGATGGATGAGCTGTAGCGGGCACCACATCAAACTCCACAGGCATACTTTCTTTCTCGGATTTTACATGGCAGTAGCGGAGAGCATCCCAAAATTCAAATGTCTCTTCACCTTCTTTAAGAGCAATAACTGGACCCTGAGCCTTTTCATAACGAATTACTTGAGAGGCAGCTGCAATGGCATTATCTGACATCACAGGGGAGCAATGCTGCCCGGTCCATACATATAAAGCACAAGGAATGTGAATAATGAAAGCTCCTCGAGAGTCGAGTTTTTGCTCAATGGGTTCACACAACAGTTTTGGTACAAGATGCAGGGGATCATACGGCGAGTGAGGTGCCATACGATACATCCTAAGAACAGAAGTAGGGCTTGCAGGGAGAGCATGCACTCGTTTTTGGCACTGCAACAATTGGCAAGCAAATCCCACATTTGGATTAGTCACTCCTCTGGCTGCCTTGACATGCTGAAATGCATCATCAAAGCTCATACCCTCTTTCCACATAAGATATGCAATGACCAACGAGTTTGATCGAGACACACCTTGACAGCAGTGTACGAGAACGCGCTTGCCTTGTTCCCGAACATCTTCAAAATAATCAAACACATCATAGAGAATACTTGTTATATCCTCAGACGGGCAGTCATGCAGCCAAAGTGTTTTGTACACGAGTTCTTTCTTAAAATATTCTGGGCAAACAAACCCCACACAGTTCAGCACATGAGTGATTCCATTCTGGTGGAGGATTTCGCGATTCTTTGCAACGGCATCACTACTCAAATATATATGATCTAAAATCCTTGAGCATTCCTTCTCAAAAAAGGCAAGCTTGTCTTTTCTAAAGTCAAATTCTCGAGGAGGTTTATCTAAGGCTGAATTTTCACAGGGAGTTGCGGACCCAGGCCTTGCACAGGGAGTTGGAGGATTTGGCCATATACCAAGATCATCCGACCCAGCTTTTGGCCACTCCTCAAAGCTCGGTCTGATGATAGAGAGAGGTTGAAGTGGCGGCAAACAAGCTCGTGCTTTGCTGTTCCATTGTGGTTTAGAATTAGACTTTCTTGTTGGATGTTCAGTCCATGAAACCGACCTTGAGTATGTCTTCCAACTTCCACCTGGTGATTGCTCCTTCTCTTCTTCCCTTATCATTTCAAAACACAAGGTGACACTCTGTAATCTAATTTAAGCAAATTTAGGAATTTTTGTAAAAATAAAATCTAGTGTCGGGATTGAAAAAGAAAACCGAAAATATAAATCAATCGAAATATTTGACAAATAAGCAGTGAAATTTCCCTAGAAGCCCGAGAAAACATCAATTTTCATTCATGAGACCCATGGGTCGAAATTCTCCCAAGACAATTATTGAAAGAAAAACACGAGAAAGACCAATCATAGTAGTAGGGTCGTTTAAAAAAAACAGCAATTAAAAAATATTGAACAAGATTCTGTCATATTAAATCCAAAGATT
This sequence comes from Primulina huaijiensis, assembly GCF_012295235.1. Taxonomy (NCBI): domain Eukaryota; kingdom Viridiplantae; phylum Streptophyta; class Magnoliopsida; order Lamiales; family Gesneriaceae; genus Primulina; species Primulina huaijiensis. The sequence continues at coordinate 300,749 of NC_133312.1, read as the reverse complement.
CTTCATTTTCACACGACCCAGTAAAATCCATTAAACATCGCTATCAAGAGAAAAATACAAAAATTATAAACAAAGTAAAATTCAAATTCAATTAAACATAATATCCATAAAACCCCAAAAAAAATTAACTAAATTAATTATTCAAGGAAAAGGAGATCACAAACACTTACATGAACTGAACGTCCTTACAGATTGTCGGGCACAAACAGCAGACGTTTGATCAGCATCCCATGGTGGTATGATGGTTACGAACAAAAAATCAAAATTAATAATAAAAAAATAATAATTTTTAAAAAAAAAGAAGAAAGAAGAAGATCCGTTCAACAAAAGAAACTGTGTTTTCTTCTCTAGATAGAGAAGGAGAAGGGTGGAAGAAGAAGCGAATGGAGAAGAGCCGCCAAACAGATGAGCGCTTGGCGATATTATATATCCATTATTTAATGAATTAAATTAACGAAGTAGTCAAACTTGCCATGCCGGATTTGGAAAGCTAGGGTTCTTTCTTTCTGTTAAACAAAAAAAAAAAACTTGATTTTGGCTTTGCATCTGGATCGAATTGATAAATTACACATGTTATTTGTAAATTTATTTTATAATTATTTAGCTCTACACCTACTATCTAGTCTAATGAAATATATTATTACTAATGAAATGATACGATAATGTCAGATAATTTATTTAAAGTCGGTCCTTCCCCTTTTATATTGGAGTTGGTCTATTGTGAGACGATCTCACGAATCTTTATCTGTGAAACGGATCAACTCTATCGATATCTACAATAAAAAATAATACTCTTAATATAAAAAGTAATATCTTTTCATAAATGACCCAAATAAGATATCTGTTTCACAAAATACGACCTGTGAGACCGTCGCACACAAATTTTTTTACCTTTATATTGATCAATTTTATGTTTGAAACTTTTCAAATATCAATTTTGAAGTCAAGAGAAATGGAGGCTACAACTATTTCATTTTATAATTAAATTAAACACCTTTCATAGACATCAAAATTCTGGTGTAGGGACTATTTAGATAAAATTAATGAGAAACATAAATCAATGAATTAATCAGTTTGCCACTCCAACATGAAATTAAGCCAGCTGACAGTTGGATATGCTTTTTTTATTTAATTAAATGTAAAAATCTTCGGATTTCAAACTTTTAATTATATATAATAATAATAATTTCAGATGTTTGGAATTTTACATTAAGCCAAAACTCATCTTGGATTCAAATCTCACAAATTGCAAAATGGTAGGCCCAAAATCAAAATTGAATAGATTCGACTCAAAAAAGTCATTTACAAGGCCCGGCCCATTCTCTTTATTTTTCAAATCCAGACCTCGGACTTGGATTTTGGGCCCCCGAGTCCCCGCCTTCTCTTTCGTTCTCCGCCACAAAGAGGTGGAGCAAAAACTCAAATGCCGATCCCGGCGGCGGACGTAGCACCTGCGAACAAGTGTTGTTTTATTGTATTGAAATTGAGCACGAAGTAGTAAGGATATTTTTCAACTCCCGTTTCTCCAGCGGAGCTCAAATGCCTCAGTTTCTGAGAAACCCACGTTGATAAATGTATAGAACTCTTGGCGCACAACGCCATATATACCGTTCTTGCATTTCTATCTTCGTCAAATCCGGACTAATTGATCAGGCAGTTCAGGTGTTCGACGAAATGTCCTCCTCGGATTGCAGAATTTTTTCGATGGATTACAATCGATTTCTCGGAGTTTTGGTGAAAAACCAGCGTTTCGAATTGGCTGAATATTATTATAACTCCATGAATCCGAAAGGGTTCTCTTTGAATTCCTTTACTTACTCAAGATTTATTTCCGGGTTGTGTGAAGTTAAGAACTTTGAGCTTATTTACAGGCTTTTTCATGACATGGATACCATTGGTATCGTTGCTGATATTTGGGCTTATAACATTTATTTGAATCTTTTGTGTAGTGAGAATATAGTGGATGATGCTTTGAAGGTGTTGAGAATAATGGGAGAGAAGGGACGAGAACCTGATAAAGTAAGCTATACTATTATAATTAGTGGATTGTGTAGAGTCAAACGATACGAGGAGGCCGGAGAAATGTGGAAAATTATGATCAAGAAAGGGCTGGAACCGGATAACAAGGCATGCAGGGCACTTGTGCTAGGATTAAGTGAGAGTGGACAGGTTGATTTGGCTTATGAACTCACAGTGGGGAATATGAGGGGAAAACTTAGGTTTGAGACGGTAATCTATAATGTGCTTATACACGGGTTTTGTCAGATTGGTAGGATTGACAAGGCGCTTGCTATTAAGACTTATATGAAGAGGAATGGGTGTGAGCCAGATTTAATCACTCATAATGTGTTGTTAAATTATTGTTGTGGTCACTTAATGTTAGATGCGGCAGAAAAATTAATGGAGAAGATGGAGAAGGGTGGGATGAAACCTGACAGTTACAGCTACAATGCGCTCCTAAAGGGTCTCTGCAAAGCCAGTATGATAGATAAGGCATACATGTTGATAGTAAATAAGATGGAGGGCAAAGGAGTTGTAGATGTTGTATCTTACAACACAGTGATACATGCACTTTGCAAATTTGGTCGTACCAGCAGAGCTTATAAACTCTTGTGGGAGATGGGGAGGAAGGGAATCTTTCCAGATGTGGATACATTTAGTATTCTCATAGATGCCTTTCTGAAAGAAGGCAACTCAAGTGCAGCCAGGGACCTTGTTGAGCAGATGACAAAGATGGGTCTAATTCCAAGTCGTGCATTATATACCATCGTTATTGACCATCTATGTAAGACAGGTAGAATAGGAATGGCTCACAGTACTTTCCATGATATGCTAGAACAGGGAGTTTACCCTGATGTTGTGTCCTATAATGCTCTCATCAATGGATATTGTAAGTCTTTTAAAGTTAGTGAAGCCTTGAATCTATATGAAGAGATGCAAACTATAGGTGTTTATCCAGATGACGTGACTTTCAAATTGATTATTGGGGGTCTCTTAAAGGAAAATAAGCTTTCCTTGGCATGTGGAATCTGGGATCAAATGATGGAGAAAGGATTTACGCTTGACAGAGATTTGTCGGAGGCTCTTATCAAGGCGATCAGATCAAAAGAAGTGTCCTGAGGAAACTAATCGGTGGTATCTATCATGTGGTATCCCTTTTTCTTTTTGTTGGTTATATGTAATATTTCATTACACTTCTTTTTTGACTGTGCTATGTCTTTAAGTTGTTTTTTGCACGATGTGTTTATTTGTCATTTCAAGTTCGAAATTATAAATTTTTTAGAAGGGTGTGTCTATTTGAACGGCTGCATTTTCATTAAGTTGAGGAAAAAAAATCTATATTTCATTCTAGATTTTGAATATTAAGTTTGCCAAATGTGATTGGCCATTGTGATGTTTGGTAGGCAGCCTTTGATGAAACAATTTTTAGGCAATATGGTTGAATCACTGCTCCGCCCTTTATATATATGTGCGTGTATTCTCATTTGGTTTTACCTTATGTGGTCCATAGAATTATGATGGTTCTTCTTTCTGGGTAACTGTTGAAAATTGAGCTAGCTGGTTCGTGAGCTTGTTTCTTTTTTCTTGTCTCTTGAAGTCTTGGAATTTTTATTTCTTTTATTTGGTTGAAAGACATTGATGACTGTGGTGATGCAGGTACAACATTTGAGTTTACAGTCGGGTTCTCTCATGCATATTCACCGAACTGAGATGAAAGATGCTGTAGATAAGCTAAACTGTTGAGTTTGTGAGAGAAAAATTGCTTTCTTGAGTGGAGTGACGGGACAGCTTGGTTCCAACTCTTTGGTGAGATCCCAATCAGGCTAAAGGGGCAGAAGAAAATCTCAATTTGCTTGTATAGATATTTTTATGAAGTTTTCCAAATTTTGCTCCCTATCACGGAGCATTTGGTGAAAATTTTTACGATTTCTAGATTAATACTTTTTTTACTAATGATGGATGCAGGAATGAAGCTTAAGTCTTACCCTGGTGCGATGGGAAATTTTTGGGTGCAAAGAGGTGGCTGCCATTTGTTCACACAAGGCTCTGGGTTGTATTGCCATCATGCATGTGGAGGACTTTTGGCCCCCTTCCCTGGAGGCAAAGTGTCTCAGGCTCTTCTCGGTTCTCGTCTCCAAGTATCAAACAATATGGTTGCTTTTAAAAAATTTGAGATCCACTCACTTCCCTGCGCACGCACACAGAAAACAGGAAGGGATATTATTTACTTGTTGCTACTTAAATTTTCAGGTGAACATTCACTTGGATTATTCAAACTAATTCTTGATGTTGATGCACTTTCCTACACTTTTCTGATGGTGCATACTTCTTCTCTATATTCAGATTCAGGTGCATCAAACTTTTCATTTCACAATCAATTTCATTTGTGGCTCAGTGGTTATTTATAAATTGAATCGATTTTTCTGGCTTTTGAAATTCTGAAAGACAGATATCTGCCCGTTTACTTGCCTCCATATGAAGACGTTGAAATTTGAGCGTGAAAGTTTCCATATTCCTGAAAGGAACCTCCATGGATCATCATCCACGTATCGCAATCAAGCGTAGAGGTTGCGTTAGTTCATCTTGATCCTATCATTGTTTTGCAAAACAATTTCTTTATTTTTCTTGCACGTAATTTAGTTCTGTAAATTATTTTTTATACGTTGATTCTGTAATTTGTACTGTGGTACATATATATATATAAGTTTTAAATCTAATATTTATTTTGTGATCAATCACTATTATTTTGGGAAAATCACACGCACATACATATTGTAAAATTAAAATTATTATATTTTATTAGAGTATTGTATTTAAGAAATTACCTTTTCCATTCTTATTGAAACCTTCCTCCTATATTTTTTTTCCCTATGCGTATATAGTGTCAATCAGAGAAACCCGTGGAAGAGAAAATTTATTGAAATTAATATTTTTGATAAAATATGGGAGTGGATGATTAGTAGCCATGGGTGACTAAGTAAAATCTCAAATAACAAAAAAAAAAAAAAAACATATAAAATCTCGTGTCAACTTTTCCTTGGGTGATCGTATAGCTCACTTCTTAAATCGTCAAAAAAATATTTTTATCAATCAACTTGTCCTTTTCAATTATGACACGATTTTCCACAATGCTAATCGGTAAACAACATCAATTTACATAAATAGATCAAATGATTTCCTATTAAAACTTTTTAGTTAATTTAAATGTTAAAAAAATAATCTTTAGAGCATAGAGAAATATCAAATAAGAGGAACATGTTTTTTATTTCAGCATAAATGAAAATTCGAACTTGATTTTAAAAGATTCCACAAGGAAAATCAAAGAAAAATCAGGTGGTGGAATTGGGTTTTGCCCATATTTCTTTATCCGATGTGGCAACTTGTAAAATAAAAACTTAGAAATAAGGTAGCAAAAATATTTCCACGGCTGCCTTATTAGCTCAGGATGGACAATTACTATAATTTAGTTAATTTCTTGCAAAAACAAATTTAATGGTATGTAGATAGTTGTGGCACCAATTCGGGAGGTGATTGCTTAAACCTTGTTACACTATTTGACCACAAAAATTACGGTCAAAATACATTGTTGTCACTTGGTAAGAGCAACATGTTCAGAATTAGAAGTGTGATCAATAGTCCCAAATCAAAAGGAGAATTGATCTATGGCCACTTCTATGAATACCGCGTAATGTTGCATCCTTCGTTCTTTTTTCTATTATAGATGATCAAAAAAATACAAGTAAAATTTAGGTTTTTACTATAATCCTAGGAAGCTGCCAAGGGCAATGGTTAACACTTGTCGGACATATGGATAGCTATCCGAGTAGAGTGTTTGTTTGTTGTCGAGTTTTCAACACTCTTAAGTGTACTTGTTTCTTGAATTTCTAAAAACTTTGGGAGGATCTCCATTATTAAAGAGGATGAAGCCAAATTAGGCAACATTTCTGAAAGCCTTCGGGTTCTAGTAGTCCAGCAATACTAATTGGCAACCATGATTGATGAGTAACATTTCCCAACATTCAACCTTTGTGTTCTAGTCGCCGAGTAACACTAATTGATACACATGATCGATCAGATGAACTGCACATCAATAGATTACGAAATAATGGCTGAACATAAAAAAAAAAATCATTCGAATCCAAGTGGCCTCTCAGCTGCAATCCTTCTGATTCCTTCTTGAACCGGCTTGACTCTATGTAATTAATGATGGATGTTTTCACCTTGATCAGCTTTGCATTTACTGAATCTGAATTACCCTCTTTTAGTGCTTTGAGGAAATCGCGGGCAATGATATTCAGCAACTTCTCAAATTGATTTATGTATCTTCGGTAAAGAGCGTATCCTGACATCTGGACGTTCGTAAATGACTTCATATCATTATGCATACAATATTAAAAAATATATGTGAAAACGCAAATGCCAGCTTACTTCAAGAAAATGTTGTAGTGCAACTGCTGTATAAAGATTAGCCGGGAGAGAATTTAGAAACCGTGCAAGCCATGCCCAACCTTCTTTAAGTCCATGGAGATTCTTAAAGCCACCAATATCAGTCTGCCAAAACAAGAATATCAGAACCCAATCTTGTCTCGTACCATTAAAATGCATTGGGAAATTATGGTTAAAAGCTCAAGTAGTAACAGAGCACCAAACCTGCACTAAAGCTCCATAGAGTCTCATGATCGAACTCAATCGCTCTACATAACTATCAGTGTTCTCGATCTTACCATATATTTCCTTGTAGCCAATAGCTTTGAATAAGCTTCTCTGGTTTGAAACAATACCTGTAAAAGATAACATAAATATGGTAACAATTTACAGCAGCAGATCTGTCAAAAAGCCAAAAGAGAACAAGAATGTTTCTGAACTTTAGAGTCCAATCAAGCCATGTGACTCTTGAAGAGAACTTAAAAAGTACATGAAACTGCCCATACTTTTGCATCAGCAAACCATAACAAGGAAAAATTGAAAACAAACAAAAGACAAGTTCTTAAAATATTGAGTTAGATTTATTACTGGAGAGTATTCTACATATTTGGGCACAGTGTACATGCAAACTCTGTTCAACTCTGCCAACAGAATGTCCAAAGCCAATGGAATCTGTATTCAATGAAATAAAATGTTATCAAATTACACATTATCCAGGATCAACATGCTAAATTGCTGCTTCAATGGACACAAGCATACAAATTCAGACACGGAGAAGACTTATCGTACACAAAAGAAGAGAACATAAAAGGACTTCTTAGCAAACAATTGATTTCAAAATAACTACTTAGAATCATTATATAACAAGTAGTATGGAATTCTTCACAGCAGAGTTTACCTTGGAGGTGACAAGAACAATGACACGACTACAGGCAAAAATGAATCCGTCGCTCTTTTGAGAATTTTCACAGTTGAAGACCACCTGTAAAAATCATGACTCCCTAAGTAAGCACATATTTATTAGACATTCTCTGAACACGATGATGAAAGTTTCCTCCGCCTATAATATATTAAATATCAAATTGGTTCTGCAATCAAACAAAGAAATGAAAAACCGTAACTCCGTCAAGTAATACTCGACAACAATACCTTTTCTGCAAAGGACAGGATACTGATGGATTGGGGATATTCTGGACGACTGATTAAATTGAACAATTCATCTGCTTTTGTTCTGTTGGAAAAAACAAAAAAAAAATGCAATTTGCACATAACATAAGATTTTATATCAGAGGAGAATAAAAGCTATTTAACAGCAAAGTGAAAGACTTCCTGGTTTGTTAAAATGAAAGAATGATAAGATCCAACTGACCTGACATTTTCTACAGTAGCAGAGATGGTTTTAATCAGCCTATCGAAATTCTGTCCAGTTCTTCGATTATCCTGGATAGGACAGACAATCGTGGTTCATAAATGACATATCATCGATATTGTGCTCATGGACATCGTAGAGAGATAATGAATCACAGGAACCACCAAACACATTACTCTAGCATGCGTTAACCGTTTCAAAGTTGCGACCACCTTATGTGTCTTGCTTATTTTGGACAAATGATTCTATAAACCTGTAAAGATATTTAAATGCACAGTACAGTAAAATCTAGTAATTTGAAATTTGAATCATCCTTAGTGATTTACCTGAACAGAACTTGCTTTAATAGCCTCGTTTTCTATAGTTAACTTTTCATAAATATGTAGTCTTTTTTTCTCCAATTCTAAAGCATTTTTTGAAGCTCTTGTCATACTTCTTCCTGCCAAATAGACTCAGCTGAAACTTCAGATTAGAATGGCGAAAAAGTCAAAATTCTTGTTTATCAACATAACACGGACCCACATACCTGATAATGAAACCTGTTTCTTATCGTCAAATCCTGTAGGCACGACCTGCCCAAGAGTTTCTATCCTGGGAACACCATTTCTTAAAGTTTCAACAGCATTTTTGGTAGCAGCTAATTCAGCAACTTGCTTCTCAGTATGTCTTTTTCCTTCTACAGATTGCTTCTCAGATTCTGCAGCCGCTTTAGCTATTTCAGCTCTCTCAGCATGAAGCCTAGCCTACATTGATTCAATCATTCAAATGTACCAGGAAAAAAAACAGTTATTTAAGTTACGAAACAAATAGTGGATGATGGATGCATACTCACATAAGCCTTGCTACAACTAATTTTCTTGGTAAATCTAATGCATGAAATGATTCATCTATCATTTGGTGTGCAATTTAGTAGCAATTCTTTTCTGAGCAATTTTTCAATAGTTGGAAACTTTCAGATTAGATTTATACACAGCATGATAATAAGACAATACCAGGCTGTGATATCTGAAGATTTTTCATTGACTAAAAGTTTGTTCTCATTTTTATCGTTTATACACAAGAAGCTGTGGACAGAAAAACTACACATATGTGAATAACTGTCACATCTGCCTCATTCCCATGGGGGAAAATAAATTTCCCAAGGGTAATGAATTAGCTGCTGCAGAAACTGAGAAGGAAAAATATACAGAAATATTTAAATGATATAGGCGCGGAAAGAACCTCTTCTTCGGCTTTGATCTTTTCTTTACGTAATTTTTCTTCTATGAGAGTCTTCTCTTTCCTTTTAGCCTCTTCACGAGCTGCATCATCTCTTATTCTTTTCTCTTCTAGTTGTGATATGTGCTCATGATCTCTTTGTACAGCTGTAAGGTGATTATCAAGTGCTTCTGCACTGCCATAATTCAATAAATTCGTAATCGCAGTATTCTCGTCCAATTCTAATTATTGGAGTAGACATGATAGGAATACAACCTTAAAAGCCTAGCTAAACACTTCACAAATCACAATAACCGTGAAAATTCATATCAAGGTCATCATAAGTGAGATGGAGATCAGATAGGTTAAACTATTTTCGAATAAATTGAAGTCATATGCCAACCATATCCATACACCTCTCAAGGACCATCCAGTTGTCTTAAGTGTCCTGGAACCTTTATAATCTCAAAACAGTAACAAATTCAATGAGTTTTGTCAGGTAGTCAGTTACAAAAGGTTGCCATTTATTAAGGGAGAAAAACTACACTACAAATGAAGTTGCTAAAAGAAGGAATATCTTCATAGCATACATAGAATATGCCGTGCTAGAAAGTCTCAAGCCCACTTCTATATTTAAAATAGGAAGCATGACGAAAATTAAGATCCGAGGTACACAGTGTAAAAGGTCATACATCGTACGGTGATATTGCAAATCAAATTTTCGCTCCCTCTCTTGTTGTGTCCTTCTATGCTTATCAATTTCAGCAATTTGAGAAGCAAACTTCTCGTTTTCCTTTACAAAATTTGTCTCTAAGGTTGATATTTTATTTCTCACTTCCTCCTGAGTCAAGAAAATGGTAAGAAAGGTGAACAACAACAACAACAATTAGTCCTATGATGTTAATAGAATGAACGAAAAAATTAGAGCAAGCACACACTAATCCATCAAACTAATTAGAAAGATGGGAAAAGACAGTTTGGAATCATTAACCTCATTATTATCCTTTTCCCAAATCATCTCACACAAATCAAGTACGTCTACTCACCGAAACATAAAGCTGAAATTCATAACTTAGCTCATGGAGTGCACCTTCGGCTAACCCCACTTTATCCATCAATTGGCGTTGAGCATCAACAGATAACTCATAATCAGAACCATCACTGAAATAAAAAAAAATATAAAAAAAAAAGTCATCAACAACCTGGCGCACACTAATAACCAAGGAAAAAGTTAACTTGTTAATCAGGCTGGGAAAATAATGAATATTTAATACAACAAGCCTATACAAAATCATTATTAAAAAAAATGTCCTTGGGGGTTTTACCAGAAAAATTTGTATTTCATACACTGGAGTAACCTAAATGCTCATGTTTATTGTTGAATATCTCTTTCGGACATTTAGTCTACTACTATATTATTTCACTTCCCTTCATGTAGTCAAGCACAAACCTCATATAGAGTTCTTCAAAAGAAAATGTTCTGCCTGAAACCATGGATGAGTTAACAACCTCCTCTTCAACGTCACTATCAGAACAACCCAATTCATGATCTGACACATGCATCGCAAATCCCCCTGTGTTGCAACGATTCTCCTTTGAAGCTCTCATTTTTCTGAATGAACAAAGTAAAGTTAAGACCAGTACACATCAAATAATGGAGCAAAATAAAAAAATTACCTAGGTCGTTTCTTGTCAAAAGGTACAGAAAAATCTAAACTCGGGATGAGCTTCTTTTCAATTGTATCAAGCTCTGATCGTAAGTCATCAAAACTCCAATCAGGCTGTGGATCCGCAGCCATGCCATTTACATTTTGGGGACAATGAAGTTCCAACTTAAGACTCCCCTGAATTTGGACAACTCCATTCAGACTTTGGTCAGAACAAAAAAAAAAAAAGCCCTATATTGCAAGCATCTCTTCTTCTTTCCAATAAAGACACACACATATGCAGATTTAGATTATAAAATATTACAAAAAAGCAACAAAATCAACTGGATATAAGTTAAAGGAAAGAGAATTTACATTTCCTTTTACAAACAAAACGTCGCTGGAGTAGACAAATGAGTAACTTGGGAAGGTTCAAATATGAATAATTAAAATATGAAACACTGAGGCGACCTTTGAGCGCAGCGAAGAAGATGTAATTTGAGCAAACGCAGAGTGCAGAAATTTAATTAAGAAATTACTAGTTAATTAAAATATGGCAAATACTACGAAACGACCTTTGAGCACAGCGAAGAAGATGTAATTTGGGCTAACGCAGAGTGCAGAAATTTAATTAGGGATGAAAGGCGTACATATGCTTTTCAATATGGGGGAAAACATGATTCTTTGGAAAACTGCCATTATTAATTTTAAACATAAAATAATTTATTATCTAATTAGAAGAAGAAAAAAAAAATCTAAAAATAAAAGAAATAATAAAAGATATATATTTTAAATTAAAAAACCTAAAACAAATTAAAAATACAAGAAATTGAAAACGCTCTTCAGTTGCCACAAGATCAGTCATGCATGGTATCTATAGTTACTTTTTATTTCATTTGATCTGATAGTCGATAACATCAAAATTGTAAAATATTCATGTAAAAATCGTAATAATTAAGCAAAAATCTTAGTTAATCATGACTCACGGTGGCAAGCTGGCTTCTAGAGGTGGTGCCGGAGGAAGAAGCCACTGGAGCACAAGACTTGGATTTACTCTGTCCTGAAAAATCCATCATGTCAAGTATACATTTTTGCATTTAAAAAAAGTACTAACGACCTCAACTTTTATCCAAATTTACGCTCTAATAAAATATATACACATAGTGAAGATCATCATATATTATTAGGACGAGTTCTCATAATTTATATATGACAAACACACTTGTCTCGCTGGTAAAGAATATATCATAAACCATCCTGCTAATCCACCCGCCGGTTAGATTTGATTTCATGAAAATTCCTCCAAGTGCGAATGAGCAGTGGAAATGCATTGATTAAAACATAGTGGGTCATTATCAATTGTCAAAAAATAAATATATTTTTAAACTCCTTGCATATTTGTCTCAGTTTCACTTTTTCCATATCTGGAATATATAATGGTCTCACTTTGCCCAAATAATACCAGATTAGAAATCGAAAAAGAAAAATCAGTTATTCCACATTACAGTGCATTTATCAACAGAGATTAGTTACATGAATAATATAGTCATGCTACATTAAAGCGCGGGTTGTGCCACAAAAACCAATCATTCAAAATAATAATAATGATGATGATGATGATGATAATGAAGTCGAGTAAGACCAAAAGAACATCTTAACATAATTTATGCATGAAATATGATTTGGTTAGGTTTATAGTTTTAAAACATTTAAATAGTAAGATTGAATCTGCTCCAATTCTTTATGACAACCTTAAAAAGACTCAAGTTTCAAGTAAAGAAACCTGATACATTGCCAGAACAAACAGATGCCAAGTTTGCTGAAGGCTTACATTCTTCCAGATTCATAACATTCTTCCGGATTCATATACAAAAGAAGCTTCACGCATAGAAAACGTAAATCATGTGGAAACGATCGTGTGGAAACATTAAACACAATGTTCTTTTTGCTGTCTGAAGCAAAGGATTTAGTAGAAAGAATGTGTTGTAAGGGACTGAATTCCAAACCTCTTGCAGACTTTTAAACCAAAACCAAAGTAAGGTATGTGATTCAACACAGCTTTATTCTTTTCTCATGGCGGTAGTCTCCCTTTTTTTTTTCCTTCAACAAGTTCTGACATTCTATATAAAGCCTGGAGAAGAACACCAGATTCAGATAAGAAATAGCTAATTGAAAATACCTTTCCGATAGATATGGCTAGCCGGGATGTGTTTCCTTCGACAAAGAATGTTACATTTGCCCCCGAAAAGGTACCACCTACTAAAGCTCAGATCTTCAATGGAGGTGTGCAGGATTACGAAACTGATCAACGATTAAGGCCGAGCTATGAAATGGAACACAACATTGTCAAGCCCCTTCCATTGGGTGTGCCAGCGCCTGGTAGAGGACAGCTCGTGAAAGGTGGGGGGGGACGTGTCTTCTTTTCTGCTGATGATACTGCACTTACCAAGCAAATTCTCGGAACCCATTCTCCAGAAATCGAAGATTTTGATGTCAAGCCAGTTCTTTTCATAGTGGAGGATATCATCCATCTGGCAAAACCTTTGACTGCTGATTCTGCTGCTGTAGGATACAAGAAGTTTCATTTTCCTTGCACTTTCTAGTTCAAGAAAGCTTTTTCAAATGATAATGATTCTTTACCTTTTTCACTTGGAGAATTCTTTCCTTTTCGGTTGATAATAATTATCTTGCTTTCTGCTCAAATACAGGTTGCTCCAATTCAAGCCCATTTGGACACGCTTGACAACAAGGTCATCTCCAGTTCCTACCATGATACTGTCACTCAAAGTTCTTACCATGATGCCATCACTCAAAGTTCTTACCATGATACGGAAATAGTTAAACTAATGGCATTTCCCATCAACAAGATATCCAATGAGGTAAAGTTCCTAATTTCCCCTCAAGAGACGACATTTTGTTGAATTAATTACATGACTCAAAATCACGATGTAACAGATAATATGCAAATGTACTTCCGGAACAGAAGCACATTCCCTAACCATGGACCTCCTAAAATCACTGTCAAACTACCCATGGGATGCCAAGGTGGTCATTACCTTTGCTGCTTTCTCCATCAACTATGGCGAGTTCTGGCTCGTTGAGCAACTTCACACAAAAAATCCACTAGCCAAGAATGTTGCCACACTCAAAGATTTACCCAGCCCAATGGAACATTCCAGTGATTTAAGAAAGAAATTTGAGGCGGTGGTTGACCTCTTAACTGCAACAACGAAGATGATCCACTGTATTATAGAATTCAAGGAACTTCCGTCTCTCTACATTAGCCGGGAATCACCAGAAGTGGAGACTGCCACTGCTCATATTCCAATAGCTGTTTATTGGATCATAAGGAGCCTTCTGGCCTCTGCATCAGTGCTCCTGAACCTTATCGGCACTGGTCACGAGTATGATGCTCTTAGTTCTTATTATCTCCCCTTTCTTATCGCTTATAACTGAAACTAACCACTTATTTTCTCAGCGAGAAATCTTTAAAACTGTCTTTTGTTGTGTATCAAGGTACATCTCGTCAACTGCTGAGTCATGGGAGATATCAAGTTTGGCCCATAAGCTCTCAGTCATGTTGGAGCACCTACAAAAGCAATTGCAGATTTGTAAGGAATTAATCGGTAAGTCACATGTTGATTCGAGTTGTCTAATAATAACGGATACTCTGGTAAGGTAACAAAGATAGTAAATGTAAACAAGGGCGATAGGCTAGAAATATTTTTGTTCACCCTCAAATTCACACATCCGGTCGAACTCGAACCCACAATGTATGTCCTTAAAAACCAAGGCTTGAGTATTTGGTTGGTCACTAACACACCAGAATGATGAAATACATCAAACTGCACAAAAACGGTAGTGTGATACCCACGTCGCATCGATCATATGGTCATGTATGTGCAGTTAGGAAGAAGTCTGAAGATTCGTACACTGCATTCAAGAAACTTATGGAGACTGCTCATATTGACAATATGAAAGTACTCAAGGGGATGATTCGTGCCCCAGATGAACAAAGGCCACTATATGATGGTTCTAAAAGATATAATGTTGGTTCTTTACTTTTACCTGACAAAATTTCAAGATATCTACAACTTAAAACTCTGAGAAGCTAAAGTTCTTTGCGTTACAGGAAAGGATTGATGGACTGAAGGCGAAGTATGTACTACTGCTGATTTCAGATCTCGACCTGCCTCACGAAGAGCTAAACATCCTTCATATGATCTACAACCAACAACAAATGAGGCATGAGTACGAGGTTTTATGGCTTCCCATTGTCAACCGAACTAACTCACTTTCCCAATCACAGGAACTACAATTTAAGGAACTGAAGATCTATAGCATGCCATGGTATTCGGTGGACCACCCTTCATTGATTGAACAGGTAGCCATCAGATACATCCAAGAGGTCTGGAAATTTGTCCACATGCCGATGCTCGTAGTATTGGATCCCCAGGGGAAACCATCCAATCTTGATGCTTTACCTATGATGTGGATTTGGGGCAGTTTAGCTTTCCCCTTCACTAAAGCCAGGGAGACGGCTCTCTGGTCAGAAAACACCTGGAACATCGAACTGTTAGCAGATTCCATTGATCAACGAATTCCCGACTGGGTATGTGATCACCAAACTACCGTGGATTTATTTTCTATCATGCTATCATATATCTATATTTGCCACGACATGTCAATGAATGCGATATTCACAAACAACACTCAGAACAAATCCTACATAAGAATCAAAGAAATGTGTGTGTTCTCCTATTCAACACCCCGAAACATGGGTAACTGCACCGCCCCTGTTACATTTTAGAAAAATCATTTGTTCAGTAAGGCAAGTACGTAATACCAACCCAACTAGCACTGCACGAAGCTGATCACGGAGATTTCTTTGGGTCTGACAGATCAGGGACAACAGTGTGATATGCTTGTACGGTGGGGAGGACATTGACTGGATCCGTAAGTTTACTGTGTCAACCAGAGCAGTTGCAAGTGCCCTAAACGTACCTCTTGAAATGCTCTATGTGGGCAAGCGCAATCCAAAGGATAAAGTCCGACGGTGCCATGAAGTAATTGATCGGGAGAAACTGAGCCACATCTTCTCACTCAAGGAATATTACGACTATGTCTGGTACTTCTGGGTGAGGCTGTGGAGCATGTGGAACTCCAAGAAAAACACTGCCTTAAACGTGGACAACGACCATGTGATGCAGCAGATCATGGAAGTGCTGTCATTTGACAGCAGTGACGAAGGGTGGGCAGTTTTCAGCCGGGGAAACAATGAGATGACCAAGGGAAAAGGAGACATATTGCTGCCTGTTTTAGATGACTACAATAGTTGGCGGTACAAGGTGGATCACCCCGACAAGTTTGTCACCGTGCTGGATGAGGCGATACGTGGTATCCACCGTGAACACCACTGTAACCGCCTGATCCTGCCGGGGCATGCTGGATACATCCCCGAGCAGGTGGTTTGCTCAGAGTGTGGCAAGATCATGGATAAGTACGTCATGTACAGATGCTGCACCGACTAAGGAACCATGATACATCCCTTTTGCTCGGAGAACTTGCTCCGGTTCTTCTACTTGTCCAGAATGATGACAAATCTTCTACTTTAATAACATGTGAGGCGATACATTTCACCCTTTTTTTAATGTGTTTTGAGTAATTTCTAATTTACTTCTCTTGTTAAGGAAACAAATCTGGAGTGTGCTTGTAATAAGGCAATGCCAATTATATCAGTCAATAAAACTGCATGTATTGTAAGTTGCACAGTAAATAAAAGAATCCTCCGACTCCCAACAAAATATTCAACATAAAAATTAGTTCCTTTCGATTCACTCAATTCTGGTGCGATACCTCGGGTCAATCTAATTAAAGAGTATAATACATTAAGTACTAACAAATTTGGCAAGCTTGCCCCAACAGCCCCTATAGCTCAGTGGTAGAGCGTCAGTCTTGTAAACTGAAGGTCTGCAGTTCGATCCTGCATGGGGGCATTATACATTCACTATTTTCTGTCCTCTCCTTTTGCCTTGAATCCCAAAATCAAGAATCTTTTCTAGACCCTCGACCCCGCTTAGAGAGATGAATGTTCATATTCGTAATATTCTCTAATATCGTCTTTTTAAAATATATAACCTACTGAAACTGTTATATAGATAATATGTATTTATTACGGGATTTGTTTATCATAAGCATGGATTCGATGTGACTTGAATATCTGTTAATGCCAATGTGCAAGCCGCATCTTACTACCCCTTCTAAGGAGTGTAACAATATTGTTGCAACTTGACTAGGTTAAAATATGAGCCTTTGTCTCCAAGAGCAAGTAGCTCAGAATGCGATCCTTCTTCCACTATTCTACCATTCTTGATCACTGCAATGGAATCAGACATTTGTATAGTCGATAACCTATGCGCGATGACCACACAAGTTCTTCCCACCATCATTTTCTCCAATGCTTCTTGCACTAGATTCTCGGACAAACTGTCCAGTGCACTTGTCGCCTCGTCTAAAAGCAAGATTGATGGATTCTTCAAGATTGCTCGTGCAAGTGCTATCCTTTGCTTCTGTCCTCCCGAAAGTTGAACTCCTCGTTCGCCACAGAATGTTTTGTATCCATCCTTCATTGAACTGCACGTGAGGGAGAGATAGGGATGATTTAGAGTGCCGATTCATGCGTATCACTTCCCATATTAGTATCTTACCAACTAGAATAAAATATGTGTGAATGTGACTGATAAATGGAGGTTGAAAAATACCATATGAATTCATCAGCGTTAGCAAGTGCAGCAGCTTCTCTGATTTCAGTTTCTGTGGCATTTTCTTTCCCATAAACTATGTTTTCTAGTACGGTTCCCGCGAAAAGAGCCGGTTCTTGACTCACTAATGCAATGCTTGATCTTAAGTCTC
Source organism: Primulina huaijiensis (assembly GCF_012295235.1). Lineage (NCBI taxonomy): Eukaryota > Viridiplantae > Streptophyta > Magnoliopsida > Lamiales > Gesneriaceae > Primulina > Primulina huaijiensis. The sequence goes on along the minus strand of NC_133312.1, from coordinate 283,199 downwards.
TCAAACTGTAATTTTTGATATCTTTTTCATCTATTAGAATTGTCCCTTTTACGGGATCGTAGAATCTTTCTATCAGTCCAATCACGGTGGATTTTCCAGAGCCACTCTCTCCAGCAAGTGCCATTGTTTTTCCTGCGTCAATCTTGAGACTAAGGCCATGAAAGATTAACTGTTCAGGTCTTGATGGATAGTGAAAGTAAACACTGTCAAGTTCTATGGTTCCTTTCAGATTTTTTGTAGCTTCTAGACCTTCAATTTTGTCAGGTTCAATCTCACTTTTTCTGTCTAGAGTTGCGAAAACTGATCTCACAGCACTACTACCTTTTAACAGATCAGATGTCATAGTTCCTGCATCTGCTATCGTTTTACCGGTACTCATCAAGATAAAAAAAGTTAGAAAGAGCTGTTTTACACTAAGTAACCCCTTGTTCATGAGTGTCCCACCGTACCAAAATGTCATAGCTACAGCACCTATGGCTAGGAACTGGGAACTAAAAAGTCCTAAACCAGAAATCCATGACTGTCTCGTGCTTTCTTTTCGAGGGTTTTTCAGCGTTTCTTCGAATAGTTCAATGATTCTTTTCTGAGATGAAAATGCGGTTATAGTTCTGTGGTTCAATACTGCTTCACTTGCCAGCTGGCTTCCTGAATTCTGTGCATCTTTGGCATTTTCAGACATTTGTTCCATCAAAACGGTTTTGTAATAAAAACTGGCTATAATAAAAGGTTGTATTGCAATCATCACTATGGCGACTTTCCAGGCAATGACTAGTCCAAGAACGAAAGATAGGAAAGCGTTTGTGAATACCTGAACCAGTAATGATATCCTGTCTCCAACTAGAGACCTAACCCTGCTCGCTTCGGTAGAGAGACGAGAACAGATGGCAGCACTCGTGTTCTCTTCCCGATCGAACCAGCCAACCTCGAAAGTTAGAATATTTTTCAAAACCCTTTCGCGAACCTTTTTGGTTAACCGTTCTCCCATGATTCCAAAGTTGTAATGCTGTAGCAGGTTAGAAAAGAAGGTGACGACAGCTATATTTAAAAAGATGATACTGTAGAATCTTGTGTCGGACTTTATTTTTGAGTTTTGGTTAGTGAAGTAAGCGGAAACAAGAGCGCCCATATAGTATGCATTCACTGGCTGAACAGCCCCAAATAAAACAGCTCCTATAGAGCCAAGAAACGCCCTCTTCCACTCTGGTGCATTCATTTCTAGTAATCTGTATAGTGAGGGATTAGGGTAAGAAGTCTCTGGTTTTTCATCCCTTTCGAAATGGGAACTAAACGAGGAAGCCGGGCTATTCTGGATTGAAGAAGGAACTAAACTCAACATCAGTGGTGGTGTGAATTCAGAAGCAGAACTATTCAACGAGCTAGATCTTATATAATGAGGCGATATAGGGCTATGCCTATGAGGTGTTTTTTTAGCCTCATTTAGCACTACAGATTTCTGTAATCTCACCATTTGACTGTAGATTCCACCTTCTCCTCTATTCATTTGCATCAGCTCATCGTGCGAACCTGATTCAACGACCCTCCCCGACTCCAGTACCATAATTTTATCAACATTTCGTATGGTAGAAAGGCGGTGGGCAATGGCAATCGTTGTCCTGCCTTGTGAAGCTTGGTCAATCGCTTCCTGTACCATGCTCTCAGATTGTGCATCTAAAGCACTAGTAGCTTCATCAAGCAAAAGAATCCTTGGATCTCTGAGCAGTGCTCTTGCTATAGCAATACGTTGCTTTTGACCACCTGATAACTGAACACCTAGCTGACCAACCTGAAATTTCGAAACAATACGATATGTTATGTTGAAATAAACAACCTACTAATCAGATTTCAGCATATGAAATAACTTACTTGAGTGTCGTATCCATCTGGGAATTTGACTATGAAGTTGTGAGCATTTGCTGATTTAGCAGCATTTATTACCAGTTCCATTGAAGCATCCTCCTTTCCAAATAGTATATTTTGCTTAATGGATGTGGCAAACAGAATTGGATCTTGATTCACCAATCCAATCTGAGATCTAAACCATTGGACTTGGAGTCTTTTTATTCTGTGTCCATCAAGCAGAATATCTCCTTTTATGGGGTCATAAAACCGTTCGATCAAAGAAACAATTGTCGATTTTCCAGAACCACTTCCACCTACAAGACCAACTTTTTTACCAGGTTTGACCTTAAGATTTAGCCCTTGAAGGATCGGTTCATCCTTTCTTGATGGATAGCTGAAATGAACTTCTCTGAACTCGATTTGTCCCTTTACAGTAGCCAAAATTTTCCCATTCTCGTTTTCAGAGTCTATGTGAGGAATACGTTCAATCATCTCAAAAATACGCTTTGCAGCAGCCGATGCCTCTACTATAAATGGTACATTAGGAAGAGAGGACATACAGGACCTGATGAAATATCAAGACCGTGAATCAACTTGCAAGAGTATATAAGCAAAATCTAAATCAGGAGTATATATATAGATTCAAATAATCTAATGCGTAGATTCAAGAAAAAGAGGACTTACAGTCCTCCAAGAATGATACAAATGCCTGCTATAAAAACATGGCCGCCACTTTCGCCCTTTTCGGTTACTAAAAGGCCACCAACCCAAGCTTGAAATGCCCAAGTCACAAAAATCATTCCCATGCTACCTATCATCAAACCCTTTATTAATCCTTGTTTTATTCCAAGATTAGTGCTTTTCTGGAGTGAATGGCTGAACCTTTCAACTGTTTTTAGCTCTCCCACGTAAGAATAAACAGTTCTTATATTTGATATTGCTTGTTCGACAATTCCACCTGCGACCCCATAAGCATCCTTACTCTGGACTCCTGTGTTCATCATTAGCTTTCCGAATCCAACCCCCGGGGCTATAAATCCAATAGCAAATGGAACAGAAGCCAATGCCAGTCGCCAAGAAAGTAGGAATGCGACTAAAAGACCAAATACGAGTGAACAGAGTTGAGCTAGAGAGTTGGGAATCTGCAGCAGAAGAAAATCCTGATTCAAATTTCGTAATATACAATTTAAGATCCAAAAAGCTGAAGACAACAAAGTTTGAATGAATAGTTACCTTGGAAGCTATAACGTCTTGAATGGAATGCGCATCAGTGGAGATATTTGAGACAGCTTGGAAGCTGGAGAAAGAGTCATCTTGGTTGTCAAAGAAACCGACTTCTTGTCTAAGTATCGACTTCAGGTATTCCATTCTTATTCGAGATGTCTGCCTCTCAGCAGTTTTTGTCCAACAAAGTCCTTCTGCAAATATAGATTGCAACACAAAAATAACAGCAAGTCAAATACCACCAAAGTTAGCTAGTTCCTCAAGCCAACGATGGTTTCTAACTTTCTATATAACCGAAGTATATTTTGCCGACAATTTATCATTTGCGGAGGATCAAATATACCGATAAAACAAGCAAATCCGATCCCAATAGCAACATAAAGTAGCCTCAGCCCATACTGCAAAGGAAAAAAATGGCAGAAGTTTCAAACTGTGCTGTTTTCCTACATCTCAGTTAAACTGTAATTCCAAATTCTTGTATTAAAAGGTGAAATGTATTATACATGGTTACCTTGTTCACCGCACCATTAGTAATAGCCCGATCAGCCTTCCCGAATTCATCTATCGCTCCACTCAACGTATACATGGTAATGGGAGAAGCAAAACCTTCTGCAATACTACCCAAAATGCCAAGAAACATCAGTAACTTGTCGACATCATCAGCAAACCGAAAAATCCCCCATTTCCTCCCCATTTTTTCCATTTGTTAGCCACAAGAATCCCAATTATGACTGATTCTGTTACTTCCCTTTTGTCCCACGGTATGTAAAACAATTTGAACTTTTTCACGAAGCTCAACTAGTTTTGTTTGTTTCCGATTATACCTACTTGATATCTTTCTTCGTTTCTTTAAATCGATCGGATGGCTCCAGATTCTGTCCTAGAGCAATTCGTCTTCGATGGGATATTTGATAGGTGCGTTTTTTATGCAAACGGCTTGGTACACAGACAAGGCTACACCTAATATGCAGACATCATATCGCATTGGCCTAGCTTCGTGACAAGAGAATCAAAGTAAAAAAAATAGCATTTGAAATTGTCTTAAAATGGCCGGCCACATCACTGCAACTGCCCCACGAGAAAAATGCTTCGAAATTTATATATATAATTTCATCCGACACTAAAACTGAGTTCTTTACATGGTTTAACTTGGAATAAACTGGCCGGCTGTGCTGTACCCCGAAGATAATAAGAATCCAAAAAACAAAAGAATTCGAGAAGGAACATGTAGTAGATGTAAGCGCCTGTCTCTTCTCGTTTTGAACTTGTTTATGATCAAATGCAAGAAACAAAAACGTTAACACACGAAAATGGAAATCATATATAAAACTCAAGAAGTGGTTTCCTAGATGCAAGAATGAACGGGCTTAAAAATTTCATTAAAATTTCAAATGGATTACTGTAAGATGCAAATGATTCGATTCCTAGAAATATATTATTATTAATTAATTAATTGACAAACAGGCACGATTGGGCCTTATTTCGCAAGAAGACAGAGAGACGTACCCAATGGCATGCTCCCCTTTGATTCCTTCGTTTTCTGCAAATTTTCCATTTCATTACGTGTTTGGAAACCGAAGCTTTAACTAAAATATTTCCACATGCTAATCACTAACTCACTACACCTAAAAGGGAAATATCATTCGAAAACAGGAAGATAAAGAAATTCAGGCTTCCCATAATTATGGCACTCAACTCTCACAGTGACCCTCGAAATCTCTCTGCTGACGAGATGACAGAGCCTTGGGGCTCAACTAGCTAGTTAAAGCTATTTTATTGACTGTTTGCTAGCTGCCAGTTTACGTCTGGTTGTAATTCTGATCGAGTTTCTTGAGAGCTGGTGGCAGAATTAGTCGGAGACAGCGAGATCTCGGCAAATTATCGGGACCGGTTCGGTCAGTCTCCAACCATCTAGAGCCGGCACGAACACAACAGGCATACACTCCACGAACTTGGAGTTCTTAAAGTGTTCTCTTAATGCTTCTTCAAATTTTCATCCATTTCCACATACGATATAATTTGCCATTGGTAAATAACAAACAAAATGCATAACACCACAATATGTATAATAATATTTGCCCGTAATCTTGAATAGGTTACATCGCAGATTTTTCTTGAATTGAAGGCTTCCCAGCTTTGATGGTGAAAGGCTTTATAGAGTGTCGATGTAGCCTGAGGAGTGGTCATGTTGACAATTTGTTTCTATCCATTTTGAGGGTTTTTCTATTAAAAAAAAAATAAAAAAATTTGTGTTTTAGGCGTAAGTATCTTTTCCGTTCATCCCCGCCATTGCTTTTGCTGCCTTTCTTACGTCATGCAACTCCACGAACCTTTGGAGTGTATTTTTTGGGGTCTCTCTCATACATGTTGAAGAATGAGCCATTCGAAATGTCAAAACAAGAAGAACATAATGCATTAAATTAAATTAAATTAAAGCCACGCACCTTCCAAGAATGATCATTTTTTTCCAAATAAATGTAGTCTCAAGAAAACGGCCCGTCATACAATAAGAAGGCATAAAACAAGCATTCAATCAACCCCACAAAATCTGACTGCAGGAACTTCTGTTAATTAATTAACATGATGCGTACTACCTAACCGAAAATATTTTTACATTTTAAATTCGTAGGGGAATCCATTGGATCCAAATTGAATATCACGAGAGAGCCTAAATTGTTTCCGTCAGGAAGAGCTGGGCGACCCAAGTCTACACTGCTCTTGAACAGCCACCAACACCGCTCTCGAGTCGTCCCTCCAAATCACACCGTTGATAAAAGTTTTGCTGCCGTTGATAAAATTTTAGACTGACCACTCGAATACATCTCATTTGAAAACGGTTTCACCCTTCTTATTAGAACTGTCCAGTTACAGGTACACCATCACAAATTTGTTGAAAAAAATAATCTATAATGTGCTAAAGTCTTTTCACTTTAATATAAATTTAGACAGTCTCAGTTCGCCCTATTACACAATTCCTTTACCTGACAAAAAACAAAACACAGATAAAATGTGTTAAGGACCATCCTTATTGAGTAAATATCTATGAGCGATCGAAAGTTTGTATATAAAATTCAATGCTGTAAGACTTGGTCCGTCTTTACTCAGGCAGAAATAATTACAAATCTTGGAATGTGATAAATTCGTTTCGGGAAAGGTCGTGGCTTCAAAAGTTTGGACTTGTAATATTGTCACCTTTATCTGGCATTTTAAAGTGAGACTTGCACCGCTGAGCCACTCCAAACATTCCCAACGTCCCTCCAGTGTGAAGCATTACCACTTTTGCATCGTCTTCCCCGTTCTCAGAAAGTTGTGTAGCAAGATCCCAAGCCGATAGAGTATATATAGGATCTACAAGAATACCGGTTTGCTGTGCTATTCTTTGGCATTTTTGAACTTCCCCTTCTAATATCTTGCCAAACCTGCAAGGACGCCACAAGTGTGTTGTCATTTGGAGCCATATTTTGGGGACTAGAATTACTGAAAGAAAGACTCGTTTACTTTCTTGGTAAGCTCCGTTCCACCCAGTTTACGATTACAAAATCTACTCCACTTCCGGGGGGGTAGTCACCAAGGTAAGACGTAAAGCATGCAAAAAATTCAGATATCAAGTTTCGCTCCATTTTTCTGTATCCCTCAATATCATCAGCCAGCATTATGGCAATAATCTCCCATGGAAGCCTGGTTCTCAAAAATGGCAACCAAAAAAGAATCTCGATATACTGCTTGTTCTCAACAAATTTGAGTAAAAAATCAACATAATTCGGATAAAGATATAACTTAAATGGTATTAAAAAATAAGGTGGATTAATCACCCTAAACATAAAACGCCAAGACCCAAACCAATAGCTGTAGTCCCGCTGCCAGCATCTACAACAATTTTTAGAGCTTGCTTTTTTCCAAACAAATGGTCCTGGGACAAGTACCGAACCAAACGTACAAGGCCTATAAGGAACAACGTTTTAATGACATCTCAGCAAAGCATCTGATAAAATAAGAATGCACTAGAGGACAAGTAAAACTTTTGTGCACGCAACTAGGGGAAATTTTTAAATCAACCTGAAAGATATGCTCATTTCTTAAAAGAAAAAAAAAATCAATAATTGCTCCAAAAAACAATTGGATACCAAGCAATGCTATGGCATCTCCTGCGCCTTCATTGATAATAACAACTTTCCTTGTTTTTTCATGACATTCAACAGCATCTTCTTCTGAGGACTTGTAATTACTCGCCAGATGATATAAGGAGAGATCCTCAAGAAAATCCCTGAGCCAATAAGTAGAGCCATTACAGCCAAGAACCAACTCGGCATGCCTTGTTAGCATTTCTTCTCTCTTGGCGTACATAGATCTTGGAACATAAACAACATTTCCATACAATTTAGAAACCAGATTGTAGCCCGTTAGAATTTCAGGTTCTTCTCCTCTGAGTAACAAGTGAGATTTTAATCCTCTCTCTGCACATGAAACAGCTGCATGTTAATGAAACAAAAGGTTACGACAGTGTCATATATGGTTCCAGAAAAACAGCAAAGGACTTAAAAATAAAAGCATGGGACATACCTACAGCTGCTGTGTGCGCACTTTGGCAACCGCCACAGGTGACCTAAAAGAATCCATTCTGGCATTATCCAATTTTTACAAGTATTTTAAGAAACTGACTTTTTCGGGTGTTTTTAGTTTATTACCAGCAAAATACTCAAGTCATCAAATGATTATTTCATAAACAGTAGTCTGCAGCAAAACGAGGAAACAAATGGAAAGCGAAAATTGTCATTGAGTCAATGTGAGTGCCCAAAAAAGCCACATTACTTTTGTTGCTGTTTTTTTTTTTTTTTTTTTGATACACTTTTGTTGCCGTTTAAGATTATCAAAACATTAAAATTTACAGATACATAGGCCATGCCAGCAAGATTTATAACCAAAATTCACAACTTAAGGCAGAAAGAGATTAAGAGAGCCACATGAAACTTCAAAAGATCGTGATCTCACCACATCAGTTGCAGCATTATCTTCAAGGACTGGAAGTATTGCGTCTAATTTCCTGGCCTTGTTACCATTCACCAATGGATGTAACAAGTCGTCTCTCACAACATAAAATGATGAAAAAGGGTGACTCTTTCGCATCATCCCTTCACCAAGACAAGGATTGTTGATGTTCTTGAAAGAATTGTTCCCACATAATCCACCTTCCTTTCGATACAAAGTCATTACTTGGTTGATTTTCGTGTCTGGGCAGCTTAAGGCCCACCTTCTGTCAAGCAATTTCGATACAAACTCGTCATTACCCAGATTATGCTTCGAGAAAACACCCTGAATCAAAGGTGCCAAATTTGATTGAGATTATCCTCAAAACTACTCAGTATATAAAATAGACAAGTACGTGCTGATTGCTAAAATTTAACAATAGACTCGGCTTGTTAAAGAACAAAAATTACAAATGAAATCCGTAGATACTCTCACATGGGAGAGTGAGAGTGAATCTCGCATTTATTTTTCTAAATACAAATACTTATCTTTCACCATTTAACTCTAACAACTAAGGCACCGTAAATTGCAAAAGAAAATTTAAAATGTTTAGGATAAAACTCTTCAAGAAAGATCCCATCGACCAATAATTATAACTTAAAAACAAAAACAAAACAAAAGAAAAAGAAAAAGAAAATGCTTTACATAACCAATTCTAATATTTATACAAAGAAGATTAACAACAGGACTTACAGGATATCTAGGCAGCATCTGAATTCTCATACTTGGAGTCCGAACATCAATCAAGCGAACGCTGTGTATGAAGACTGAAAAGCCGGGCTTCGGACTTTCTCTAAAGATAAGAGGGACCGTAGTTTCTAATCACGGTGCCTTGCAGGAAAATATATATATTTTTTTTAAAAAAAAAAAGGGCCAGCCCCACCCCGCCCCTTGGTGTTTTTAACATAAAGTAAGAATAGGCACGTTTTTTTGGTAACATGTATAAAATAATTGAAAGGTCCGCTTGGTAACATTTATAAAACTTGATAGGATTTTATAAATATATAATATTATGATTATTAAAATATTTGAGTAGGTTGAATAAAATAATAACATTTTTCATTTGATTGATTAAATTTTGAATAAAATGACATATTTATTATAAAAGTTCAAAAACCTACCAGAAAAAAGGTATAATGAAATTATCCTTCCTAAATAAAATTTCGACTTATTGTAGCCGGATATGTGATTTGCACGTTCTGACTATCATTTGTATAAGCTAAAATAGTCCTTGTAGATGAGCTGGCTCTACACATGAGTTGTTACAAAATATGTAAGAAAGAAAAGGCAATAGGAAACAAGACCCAATCGCAGATATCATGAACCAACAACCAATAGGCATTATAATGATGAGACAAGTACATGAGTAAAGAGGTCAAATAAAAGAGTTAAATATAAACCAAAAATGAACACATCAATGGATAATCACATGGGATCTATGAAATTTTAGCTACTTTCGAATGTCACAGTATATTCCTACGATACAACGTTCCTAGTATCTATGCTTCACATGGTCAGTGCTTTTCAAAAAATTAAATGCATCATCTTTTCTAGTTGTATCATTACCAAAATCCATCGATTCGATCTGCTGTTATTCTCCATGGTCTCGGAATTAGACCAGATGTATTCAGGGACTTGAAAATGTGACCTGCAAAGCCATGCTTAATGTTAGTCCGCAGGTGCCTTAAAATGTATAAAACTTCTTAGACATTTATTCACCTTTGTCTTCATCGGACTCATTATACTGTTCAGACTCAGCATCGATATTGATAGCAAGATGATCACTTGAACCCTTTCTTGTAGTCCTTGCATGAGCAGCAGATGGAACAAGAGGAATGGTGTTACTCGTACCACGAGCTCCCTGAAAGTTTAGAAACAACTATCATACACCAATTCACTAAACTGTTTATAAGTTGATGAGTAAAATAGCACGATCAGATTATGTTAGCAAGAAATAACTAAACATCAAACAGAACTTGCGATCTCTTGTACAAGTTTATCAAGCATGTGCAGCAGGCATCTTGCTCCAGCTACTTTGTTGTCCATCAAATCATCACCCCCGAGATTCATCATAATATTATGCAAACCTGATTCAATCTCATCCATCTACTCTTCCGCTAATTTCTCGTATATCACGTAATCTTCAATTTACTTTTCATAAATTTAATTTCAAGATTCCGGTTTTCAATGGTTGACTGTAGAGTTCTTCCTTTTCCAATGACAGGGAGTTTACTTGCTTCATAGGTACATCAAAACTATCTATAACGTAGAAAAGCTTTGTTACATTAGCTGAACCATCCAGCTCATTGTTTCCAAATTCAAATGCAACATTAGGGACTACAATCCCATTCATCTTATGTAAAATGGATTTTATCTGAGCCACTGATAAGGGACAGTCTTCTAATTCTGAAAGAAAACATGATAGCAGAGAAAAAAACAAAAAAAAAAAAAAAAAAAAAAAAAAAAAAAAAAANAATAAGCAGTTAATTGCAGAAAATGACCGTAAGCTAATGTTTTCTCATAATCGAGGATGAAGCACCTTGAAATCTGGATAATGAAGTAGAAAGTTCTGTCTCTCTTTTCCTCAAGTTATCCTCCTTTTCCTTATAATCATCTAGCTTAAGCTTCATTTCATCACATGAGTTTTGATGTGGTTCTATATCCGTCTCCAGCATGTATATTTTATCTCTGTAAAGATATCTTTCTTCCATGACTTCATCACAGCTTAACTTGGATTCTTGCAAGTTCTTCTGCATATCCTCGGTCACACTCGTCAACTTATTTATGACATCCAGGAAAAGATCACCTAGATCTTGACTGTGTCTAGAAGCATGCGACAACATTTCGGCTGTCTTCATATGGTCACTGGCAATTCCTGCAGAGGCATCACCACCGAATTTTCCCAAATCTATGGACATTTTATCATCAAACTTTACAAATTTGAGGATAGAAATCAGATTTGATAGATTTTTCTGCACATTAAATTCACTTCCTGAACGGCGTCAGTACAAGAAGACGATAGATTTCTTATATCAATTTTCCAACAATGCTATAATATCCTCCTTCCTTTCCTTATCTGCCTCCATCTCCTTCACTTGTTGTTTTAGAGATTTTATGTACTCTGTTGAACTAATTATTCCACATTTTGTTATGTGTAATCCATTCAACAGCACTGCAATGGATTCATCCATACACGAAGAGAGGTTTTTTACTTTATCGGCTAGTATCTTGTCTTTAAGACTAAATCTTTCAATCATCTTCTCAATAAGATACGTGATATTCTATCAATCTGCTGCATTTATCTCGTCATTCAACAACTTACTCATATTCAAAGCACCATCTGAGCTGGACGATTCGGTCGAAATAGAATAAGTTTCCTAAAAAAAATTGAGGAAAATACTGAGAGACCATCAGATGAGAAAATGCATGAGCTGGGAGGAAATAAGTTAGACGATTAACATTAACAAGTATTTCTACATTTAGGGTAAAATTCAGTAAGAGCATATAGAATTGCATAGCACACTGAAAAAGAGTAACCATAAAGCAATATGCACATTCAAACAACTATCGTACTTCCATGATTGAACAACAGCCTTGCAGCACTTCTGGATCCATTTCCTTGAAAATATCCCTCATTTCATTTAGAAGAATTTCAATGTCTTTCAGGCTCTCAATTTGTTTTGTGAAACATTCTTCTAACAAGTTTGACAGCACCTCCAATTTCTGAAGCCATTGAAGATTGTTCATCTATTGTGTCTGAAATTTGGCCAAAAAATAGTATTCGTTTGGGCCGACTATTTTTCGCATAAATTGAAACACAATTTATTTTAAACTTTAACAATATCTACATATCTCAAAATCACCTTATAAACATGAAATTTAAATTTAACACCAAGTTTGAGATACAAGATATCAATTTAACTTAAAAATTTCACAAGAAAATTTAATTTACTTTAATTGGGCCAAATAAAGCATAAGACCAAATATGCAAGAAATAAAATATTTGTACCTTATAATTATTCATCCACAAATATTTTATCGAAATAAACAAATACGATAAAATAATGAATAATTCCATATTGATTTTATTTCACGCAATTAAATTTTGAAAAGGTCTAATTTAATTTCACAAATAAGATTGCGGAAGTCAAAATTTAATAAATTGTCAAAATTCTGGATTTCAAAATCTGGTTCAAAATTGGAAACCAAAATTAAACCAAAAATCCCCAAATCGCGAAACCCTAACCCCAACTCACAAAACCGCCGCGGCCGCCACCTCCGGCCAAACCAGTCGATGGCGACCATGACCAGTCGTCGCCTTACCACGGCTGACCACTGCCATACCAACTCAGACCGCAAATCAGCCTAAATTCGATCGAAATCTTCAAAAAAATGGACGGAATTCGCGCCGTCAGAGTTTCCAGGATTCAGTTGCTAAATTCGATCGTGTCGCGGCGGTTTTCGATCAATAGATGATACCAATATGGGCGCCAGGATATGGGAAAGAAAACGCCCAAACAATCGCCGCGGGAAAGTGGCAGGAAAACGTTCGATTGGCCCAAAATCCGGCGGCTATATTCCAAAACGCGAAAAATCCGATTTTTCGATTTTTTTATTTCGAAAAAAATTTGAATTTTGGAAGTGAATTCGAAAATACTAGATCCAAAGAACATGAATTTATTCAGATCCAAATTCAGAAAATTTTAAAAATCAGATCTGAATTCAAAAAATTTACAGACAAGAAAATCGTCTCAGATCTGAGAATAAAACATACTTCTCTGTTTCGATCTATCAATAAACAAAAATTCTCATAATTCAACATGAACGTGACTCTGATACCACTTGTTGGAGATTTAATAAAATAAATCTCTAAATCATGTGATTAAATCCATATATCACAACACGTCAGGAATTCATGTCGAATTATCAGAAAATATGAATAACAGTAAACACGTACCAGAATCCATTGATTGATCTAGCGTCAGAGTTATGGATCTTTCAAGACAACAGAGAATCGACCATCTTATTCTTGCCTTTGATGGGAGAAGGAGAGAGATCTAAAATACGTGTGGCATATGTATTCTGTGTTATATTCTCTGTGCCTTGAGGACCATAACCTTATATAACCTTAGCAGTCTTGAACTCATCATAGAAGACCTAATTGGGCTGGGTTTTTACACATAAGGTGGACCATACCAATTTATTTAATAATTTTGAAACTCATAATTAATTAGATCACTTTATTGGGTTCTTTATTAGATAGATTGTTCATGTACAATTAATTAAATTATGTGAGCCCACAAAATAATTCCAACATTATTGACGATGGATGCATCTCATTAAAACATTACTAGGAAAAATATGATAAGACAAAAACCCAATGAAGTAAAATAGCATGACATCTCTTACTTCTTGCTAACTGTCTCATTAAAACCTTGTTATGAAAAATCACTTGGGAATATTCATCAACACATAATAAAGAGTATAGTTGGATTATCTTAATCCTCATAGTGACTTTTGTTATTTTATTGAAAACATAATATTTGAGGTATAATCTAATTTCATTTGATAATTCAAAAACATTCATGGATTTTTCTTTTATATCACTGTTTAATCAATACTTCAATGACAAGTGAGAACATTTTCTCATAATCGACACCCATGCATATATGATGAATTTTATTTGATTAGCCAATATAATAAATATTATTTAATTATAAAAAAGTTATGTTTTTATAAATATATATGTATAATGAAAGTTTTATATATTAATACAATTAACATGATATATGCATGGGTGAAACATAATGACTTTATATGTAATTATATTTATATTTTTTGAATATCGTTAAAATAATAAATAATTAATCTATATATATCTAAATTAATAAAATCTCATGGTCTCAAAGGGAGAGTAGGTATCTTGTGAGACGGTTTCACGAATCTTTATCTGTGAGACGGATCGATCCTACCGATATTCACAATAAAAAGTAATACTTCTAGCATAAAAAGTAATATTTTTTCATGGATGACCCAAATAAGAGATTTGTCTCACAAAATACGACGCGTAAGACCGTCTCACACAAGTTGTTGCCCTCAAATTATTATTTTATAACGATTTTACTTTATGAGCATGTAATTTATAAGCCACGTCTATCGCTTAGATTTACTCTAAAAAATTATAAGGATATAAATTAAAGGCATCTTCAATGTCGTTAATTGAAAAGTTAATCAGCACGTACTTTTGAGTAGAGAATAACAAGATTTTGGTGAAATTCTTGCTTTTCAATAAACAAATGAAAAGGAGCATTCGACTTTTGGAAAATTGTAATTATATTTCGGAAAGGTGGAGAAAACATTTTATTGTGATATTTTTCAATAAATTAAAGATCGTAAAAAATTAATAATAGTCTAAATCATCTTATATCAAAATAAACATATATACATGTTATTTATAAGTCAGTGTGTGATAAATCCAAACGAAAGATCAATTAATTATATAGATAGATTATTTGATTTCAAATTATTATGAAAATAAATAAAAATAATATGTGAGAAATATCGTATCCGTATATTTAAACATTAAGGTAAGTGGAATTTTTCGAAATTATTTCGTTTAAAATCTCTCTATCCAAATACAACTTGAGATTTTGCTAGCGAGAGGAGTTTATGCCAAGAGTCTTATCTCTATCAAAATTATATTTTTTCTTCGCCAAAAGGGAACATATTAGTGGGCACAACCCCTTTTTTCAGCCATTTTCTTTAAAAATCCAATTTCTACCCCCAACTTGCAAAAGCTAGGCATTAAATAATTAATCTCGAAACAAAAGTGAGGAGGGATTTGAGCCATTATTTATAGGAATGAAAATAGATCATTCTTGATTTTCAAAACCCATAAAAATTTATATATAAAATTAAAATTACAGATCTTAAATCTTAGAGATTATGGTTCGTATTGGCGATATTAGTCGATTCATGGACATGATTTTTGAAGAATGTAAAGAAAAAAAATAGCAATATATATTTCAATCCTCAATGAACCACAGCTGATCGACACTTGTACTTGGTGTTCCATTGAGTCATATATAATATGCCACAATGTAGCAAAGTGAAATCACCATGTTTCCAATTCAGAGAGGATTTAGTGCTACCCGATCATGAATTAGTCATCATTTTTTAATATAGAATATGGCTTTGCATGGATCGTCTCAAATCTATAGTTCAGTGTCTATATTTAGATTTATTTTTTATATTCGTTTATTAATTAAATCACTAGCTAAATAAATAAAGGTAAAATGGAATTTTTTTTTTCTCCTTTCTGAAATTTGATTTTTTTTTTTTGTTAAAACACAAATAGACAGACTCCATACATATGAGACGAGGGAGTATAATTTAAATAAATTTATTTATTAAAAATAGAATTAAATTTGTATCATGTTGGAGAGGTGATATTCACACTCCAACATGAAGACAACTAGCTAGGGACATACGTGTTGTCCTATGTCGTAAAATATTTGTAAATTTAATGGTACACTAAAGTATATTTATGCAATATTAATCACACCAAGTACACTAAAAGGGGCTTTATTGGAATTAAACAGAAAAGAAATCATCTTTAGAGTGAATGATTGAGCTTTTTTGCAAGTTAATTAATTATTTATTTATAATAAATCTATCATAAGGATTATTTAGCGTCTGTCCACAAGTGGGATAGAAAAAGCAAGGAATTGCTAAAAGTGCTCAACAAATTATTGGTCAAAGTCTTGAATAATTTTAATTGTTGTCATGAAATCATAAGCAACTAATATTAGATTTTCAAGTAAAATAATTGAAACCATACCAAAAAAAAAAAAAAAAATAGACCTAAAAAAAGAAAGACATTATTGTGTGGAGCATACTAGAATTGTCTTGCGATATTTTATGTTATCTATACTATATTATTAAGTTTGAGACATTTAAAACAACTAATTTTTGATGTCATGGTCAGTTTTAGTAATTATATATATATTAATAAAATGTTAAATTTTTTAACGTAAACCACATGTAGTTCAGCGAATATAGTTTTTGTTTTTTAGGCATTAAGTTGTATGTTCAATTTCTACTTGGATTTTTTTTAATTCCTTTATTTTATCTATTTATTTTTTTAATTTAATTCATATATCAAAATTGTATTGTAGTCTCTCGTTATTTCTTATAATTATATTTTGATCTTTATTTAAATATAAATCAAATGAATTATTAAAAAATATTGTACAAACATGCGTGAGCGTGCATCGATGCTAATTATTGATTGTCATGTTATGTTAATCTAATTGCAACTGCTTTTCTAATTTAAAAGAAAACTGGCTGTTTGTCTATCAATAAAATTTAATTATTAATGTAATCTGAAATACGAAATTTTGTTTGAAATACAAAATCATAAAAAGAATAAATTAATTTTTATGGTTGGAAATATAAAATGTTGTGCAAGCATGAATGGTCAATCCAAAGTAGAAAAGCAAAGTGCGGTGTGCTCATAGACCGTTAACTCTAGCCGGCGCCATATATTCTTTGTTCGCTTCTTTCTTCCCTTAAAAAATCCAATCTACGCATTTAATACATCCATTATTGTGTTTACAAACGGATACACACCTTGTGCGTGGTTTCAGTACTGATCAGTCTTTTGTCTCAAAATCAATATCCCAAATTTAATGATGGATTTAAATGGATTCTCTTCGCCGAAGCCTGATAGTTTTCCCGCGGGTCTTCGGGTTCTTGTTGTGGACGATGATCCCACTTGGTTGAAGATTCTTGAAAAGATGCTTAAAAAGTGCAGTTATGAAGGTTTCTTCTCATGCAGATACGCAATTGCTCTTTTCTGTTTGTGTTGAACGTTTTGGGGGAATTATTTTGTTGGTAAAAATTGTTTCTTTTTGGCTGTGATGCATCAGATGTTGCTTTTGATTATATGTTGGGATTGTTGTTTACTATTTTCCTCCGTTCTACTATAAAAAAAAGTTGTGGGTCGAATTGTTTTGAAAGCTGCTCTCTGTTGGAAAGGTGGAGGTGAATGAGTTGAGTTTTCCGAGTGTAGCCAGGTGATAAAAAATTGTTAGTGTATTTGCTGCTGAGAATTCAAAGTTCAGACTATATACTCGTTGCATTATTGGATTTTAGATTAGGGAAGGTGACATCTTGTTGGATCTTGAAAAATTATACATAATTTTTATTTAAAAAAACCGTTTGAGCGTGAGTACCATGCACTAAAGTTCGTGTAATATTTTCTACAGTATGAATATTCCTAATCAACTGCAGTCAAGGAATGAAGAAGCCTTTAAATTCGAAACTCAAGCTTTGTTGATTTGATTGTCATCCAGGTTAATTTTCTATAGAAACTCTACAAAATCAACTAGAGGTGGAAACTGTAATAGTCCCAAATTTTCCTTTCATTTCACTGTTTATTTTTTATGTAATGGGAATCTATTCTCCTTCAAAATCATCACCCCTTTAAAATATGCAGTTAGAACTTTGATGACTCGTTTCAAATTTAATTTGGCATCTTGAACTGTAAGGTTTGCTACTTTTGAGAGGAATATGTTTGATTCTGTTTGAGATTTCAAATCATGCTACATGTGTTGGGTTGGGCCGTTGGGGTAGATTTTCATTATCTATGAGTTGGGAAGAGAGTAAACTACGAAGGTACTACTCAGACATTAAATCCTAGTTCAACAAGAGCTTTAGTTGCCATGGTTGAACTTGTCCAGAATAATCCTACCTGTCCCTGATATTTAACAAACTTTATTTGGAGTTCGCATACTACCCTTTTCCTGCTCATATTCTGCGTGGTTGAGACCTTTCCAGAAGGCTTTGGGTTTAATCGTATCTACGTTGTACTTGGCAGCCGTTTCTCCTTGATTGCGAAAATCTCCAATACTTCTTCTGACCCTTCTCCAATTTCTTGTTCTTTTTTTGGAGTTTCAGTGATGACTTGTAACTTAGCCAGAGAGGCTCTGGACCTGCTACGAGAAAGAAAGAACGGTTTTGACATCGTAATCAGTGATGTCAACATGCCTGACATGGATGGTTTCAAGCTTCTGGAGCACGTTGGCCTGGAGATGGATCTTCCTGTCATAAGTAGGCTACTTATCTCCTATTAATGCTTACAAATCAGTAAAGTCTTTCTATTTTGTCCAATTTTTTGATACGTTGGTATCAGAAGTGAGAGATTGGCTCGTTACTACTTTTCTCCAAAGTTCGAGCTCATGGATTTTACATTTTAACAAGACTTAATCTATGATCATACACAGTGATGTCCGTTGATGGAGAAACAAGCAGGGTGATGAAGGGGGTTCAACATGGCGCCTGTGATTATCTTCTGAAGCCAATAAGGATGAAAGAGCTTAGAAACATATGGCAGCATGTTTTGAGGAAACGGATGCATGAGGTGAGAGATATTGAAGGGCACGAAAGTGTAACTGAGCAATCTGATGATGTCTACTTGTTTGGTGGAGATCTGATTTCAGGAAAGAAAAGAAAAGATGTTGATAACAAGCACGATGGAAGAGCAAGTGATGACCCTTTATCCGTGAAGAAAGTAAGGGTCCTTTGGACCGTTGATCTTCATCAGAAGTTTGTGACAGCAGTGAATCAGATTGGACTTAGCAGTAAGTTTACGATCATTCTTGTTTCTCATCTGTAAAATAAAGTCTTTTTCCATCAATTTTTTGTGAATCAATTCAAATGTTCGAATGTTGAACTGTGTGACAGAAGTTGGCCCAAAGAAAATACTCGACTTGATGGGAGTGCCATGGTTAACGAGAGAAAACGTAGCTAGCCACTTGCAGGTAAACGTGAGAAAGGGATGGTGGTAATTTTAAAAATCTGCAGTTAAATCTTCGTCGGATAAAGAAGAAAAATTTTAAGGGTTTTGTAAATCCTCTGAAATTTTGTTGATATGCTTTACAGAAGTACAGGCTCTACTTGAGCCGGTTACAGAAAGAAAATGAGCTGAAAATCACGTTTGGTGGGGTGAAAAACTCAGCTATCACTTCAAAAGGCCCTACTGAAAATGTTTGTCTTGAAAACTCAAATACTCAAAAACACAAGAATCTGACGCCGAACACTGATGCCAAATTCTGTGATATAAACGGGAAAGGGATTCTTTCAATGCCAGTGGCAGATTGCGAGTATTCTCTCTTTGGAGACATCAAAGATTCTATGAAAAGCGCTCCCTCGAGGATTAGTTGTGATTCTGACGTAAAATCTGAACACAAGATCCAAGTCCAATACGCGTCGCTTCAATTCAAACAAGAACATAATCCACAATTGCAGCCAGAGAAAGGGTTTGATCACATGATGTCTCCGATTCAAGTGGATTCTTTAGAAAGCATTTTCAATCATAATCGTATACCAAGAGAAGATCATAGCGAGAGCAGAGGTCGAGGCACTGGAGAAGTCACAAAAGTTGAAAGTATAGATGCCTTGTTTTCTGTTCAACCCGAGAGATCGATTGCATGTTCTACATTGAACATCAAGAGCCACGACACGGGACAGAACCCATTTGGTAACACAGAATGTCACCAAAGAAATTTGATTCTTGAAACCGGATCGACGGCTTTCAGGTTGTGGGATGAGTTAATCCATGGTTATTCCAAGGAACTTGGGAATGCAGAATCTTTCGGTCACAGTGATCAAGAACTCATTTATGATGTTTCACCACATTTGTATGGTTCATTGGATGTCGAATACGAGTACGGGAGTGACACTCTGGAACACCCTGTAATAGGCCGAGGTCTGTATATTGCATAATCCTAAACTAATGATTAGGAATGTAATGTTACGTTTGTTGGGGGTGTGTGTATTGAATGGGAAAAAAAAAAAAAGAATATTTCCATACTTTTGGTTGAATCAACACAAAAGCACTACAAGCAAGCATTTTTTGGTGAAGATAGGTTCCCAAATGTCACTTAAATAATTTTCTAATCCTTTGATCCTAAGAAATTAATATATTTACATAATAACATATTTAATTCTTGTAGTAGAAGAAACATATCATCAATTCTTAGGTTTAATGTGCTATCAATCAATCAATGATATAAAACTATGGACTCCAAAAGCTTCCTAACTGTTAATTGAATAATAACTAAGTTTATTCGTTAAAAATCACAATTTTGGATTCATGTATATATAAAACACTAGGCTGCCTTTTTCTTTTTCACTTTAGTTTATCGTGAGCCTCAGAGATGAATCGACGGCGACTTGGGGCTGGGAACTGGGTGACGGTGGCTGAAACGCCGCATCATTTGAAGAAAACGGTTGATATGCTGGGTATTGTGGTTGAGGCCGGCGTTCCACATAAGAGCAGAGGCCCTGGTATGTAATGTATGTGAGTCCTACTAAACCCTAGTTACTGCTTGTTCATATACTTCTTCTACTATTTTCTCGCAGATTACTGTGTCATTCTCAAGATCATAGACGATTCTGGCACCGATCGCGAGTTGACCGTAAATTTTTTCAACAGGACCATCGATGGTTTGCCTCATCCACGTGGTCATCTGGACATCATTCTTCTCCGCGATGTCCGGGTACGAGTTTTCCTTTTCTTTTCTGCTGGTGCCATAATAATTGCCGCTTTTAATTTTAATTTTTTTTTTTTTTTGCAGATTGGCATCCATAACCAGAGTCCTTGTGCTTCTTTCTTTAAAACTAGCTATTTTGCTCTCTTCGATGGCCGAGATGTTCCTGACTGTACACCGTATCAACTTTCTCCAGGAATTCGTAGCCTGCAAAGCGCTGAAAAATTTGTTCGCGACTTGCGGCTTTGGTCATCTACGACCAGATTTGATGCGGGTTAATCATCTCTACTTTAAGCTCCACCATTGTGCTTTTACTTGTTATTACTCCTGTCTGATTCATTATTTGTCTTCACATAAGTTTGGAAATTGAGCACTAAGATCAATCATCCACATTATGTACAGACAAATGAGGAAAAAACGTCTTTTAATTGTGAATTCATTGTGAGATACAGAGACTTAAATAAAACTTCTGTCAATTTCCACATTGAAATATAAAACATGTACATTTTTTCGGATGTTGTTAAAATGCATAATAATTTTGATCTTCTTCAACACTTGGTGAACGACACTCTTCTGGATGTTGGTTACAAAATGCTATGATAAGCTGTGACTTCCTTGAGCTTATGATTTATTTTTTCCGGTCACCTCCAAAGTTGCAATTTATCTATGCAGGCGTTAGCAATTATGCATTGCGGTTGGCAGACATAAATACAATGGACTTTTTCGATCTAGTGTGTAAGGTATTCATGTTATCTATGTCGTGCTTCACAATTTAGCGTGTTTAATATATTCACTTTGGCGAACTATTATTAAATTGAGATGTTCATTTGAGTGAAGGTTCTCCATGTTTCTGAAGTATCTGATGGCAACTGGATGCTTTTTGTATGGGATGGGACTGATGCTCCCCCTATAAGCTTGAGTACCGAGTATGTTATTCTTTTGCAGTCTTGACACAATGATAATAGCTTTTGTTCTCTTGCTGTCTTGACACGATCATAATAGCTTTTAAAATGTTGAGTATATGTGATGTAGGAATTTTATCTTCTGATGACCAAAACCCCCTCTCTGAATGGACTTCGTTGTAGGATTGCAGATGACGAGTGGAACTCACTACCACTTCATATTGAGCCAGTCTCCTTGCCTCGACATGTTCTGCACGAGTTTCCTCGTGTTGGGACCATATTGAGAGTTCTAGTAGATGAAAAATATGAGTCATTCGGTTTTCATTTTCAACACGGAGATAAGTGGGTAAGGCTGCGCAATCTAATGTGTAAAACTGAATCTGGGTTGTGGAAGGGAATATTTACTTTGGAAACCAAATTTCGACTATTGTCAGAGCAGGACAACAGTGTCAAAGATAGATTAAGGTATCCACCTTTGCTTGGTTTCTTTTGCCCCAAATGAGTTGAGAGTTATGTAGGTGAAATTTTCATCGATCACAATTTATGTTTGCTAGGGTCGGTCATGATAGATTATCCGAACAAGGTCGGATTCCTTCTGCTGTGATTCCTGGACACGATGTTTTAACTGGTAATTTATCTGTAGTTGCCCATTTTCAGTTTTTCAGCGTAAAGAAAGTTTTTGCAACATCGTAATGGCATGCGAAAAGAGTGTAATGATTCTACTGGAATTCCAGTTTATTTACATTTCTGCATTTTGTAATTTCAGTGGTGGGTAACGAGGACGCTGATTTCACTACGCTATTGGATCTTCTCTGTTCTCCCCTGGTATATTTTACTCAACACTTTTGTATTGAGATTTCTTTAAAAGTTTTATCATCACTTGATTGGATTCATTCGATTGCACATGAAACTGGTTCTTTTTTGGGCCTCAGAACATGTGAGATTACAAAGTCTTTCTCTCCTCTTACAGGTTTGTGGTGGATTTAAATGTATCGTACGTGTAGTAGCTACTTATCCTTCACGGGCCAAAGATTTTCTAACACCAGAAGGACTTTATAGGCTAAGACTTACTTTAGAGGATCCAACTGCAAGGATACATGCTTATTTGTCCCACGAAGACGCGGTAAGATAAGATATTTTCTATAAATTTGATATTAATTGAAGGGGAGTAGTTAAAATCATTTTAGAAAAAATAATTGACTTTACTTTGATTATCTTATAGGTTTTTCTTTTTGGAGGAGACCTAGAAGATTATGCGGTTTCTGATAAGATGAAAAAGTTGCTTGGAGTAGACGAATATGGGGAGAAGTCTTCAAAGAATCCACCATGGGTGCAATGTTGTATAGGTTTCAATTCTTCGGGTCCAAGCAAGCAGTTTCACATATGTAAAACCGCATTTGCCGCGTAGCTTTTTCTAAATTAGATTTGCTGTGTTTTGTATATATTTGCAGCAGTGTATAGTGCACATGTAATGTCTGTTGTGCGAACTAATTTTGTTCCACGCTAACCAGAAAGATTTATTTATAATACAAATACTTGCATATGTTCTATGTCAAAAACTAAATGGGAAATTTATCAGTCATTCAAAATTGTTACCATATTGTGTGTGGGTGTGAAATTTGTAGTTGTCATTTCCGTTTGCGCATAATGTATTGTCAATAGAAAGCAAGTAACCACAGAGATGATTAAAATTGTAGTTCTGAATACTCAGAAAATATACATTTGGCTGCTAAAAAATAGCTATAGCGATATAAATTTCATTTTTCCTCAGGAACAGCTATTCGCAAAATTTCCTGGCATAATTGGATGCATGGTGCAATGTGAATGCCTAATAGATTATGCCTTCTTTTATCGTTTTTAGATCACAGCACCTGCAACTAAATAGCGCAGACGAGTGGAGAAAATCACATCACTTGAAGTTGGAAAGAAAAATCTATGAACAAATGTTGTGTACACAACCGGAGCTTTAGCGGCAACTGAACTCCTTGTCTTATAATTATGATGATCATCATCGGCTCTTTGCCCTATCGATTAATTTTCACTTGTCAACTCAAAAAGGCAAACACTCAATTTAAAAAATGTGTCGGAAAATCTGTAAAGTTCATCGTACTAACGTTGATTTTTCCTTGGTTTTTTCTTCAGTATCATCTTTTGATGTTTCTGCTTCTGAGTTTAAGAATGTCATCTTCCCGAATGATTCTTTGGCATCCCCGAAGAAGTCCTTCACCTTATCAAGCACAGTTTTGAGCTCTTCCTGTGATGGGAGCTGGAAACGTCGAAAGAAAATCAGATGCCATTGTCGAACTCGAGGGGATTGTTTGCCAATAAGCAAAATCCAAAATCATACATTATCCTTACCTCAATTACATCATTTGCAGCTAGCGCAGCCCGCAGATTGTTGTTTTCCTGTATGTTAAAGTAAAAGTAGAAAATGAGCCTCGGTTATTTATTAACAATATCAAATTCTGAAACTTAAAAACAGTAAGAAAGCAGAGGGTGAAAAAATTACAACAAGCTTGTAGCCATATTTAAACTCAGTAGCAGACCGCAAGACACGAAACTGTTTCATAGCCATCTTCTGCATTTCCTTTTCATCCTGTTTCAATGTAAGATGCAAATATATCATGGGATTGCAATGAACCAGATACGAAATTACTCTAATAAGGAACTCACTTTATAAATAACAGCTGCAAGATTTCTAGTTAGTGTATCTTTGTAAATATATTTTCCCAGAAAATTGTCTTTTGCAGCCACCATGATTTTCGCAGTCGTCCCCCCTGTCACGATAGTAAGAGGGTACCAAAGGTAAACCTGAGCAAGAAGAAAAACAAGCCAACAGTCATAGACTCATAGTTAGGACATCATAATCTTCAGAAACAGAAAGCCTTTCTTACATCATGAAAGGTCACCAATTTCAAATAAATGCATCAGAAAAGTGACAAAGAAATAGACTTTAGAAGATCTTGGTGGGAACAGGTACGGGGATCGATGAATTAATATATAAAGCTTGAACTTTTTCTGCATTCCACCAAATCAAAGTTGTGTCAAAAAGCAAAAAATACAGAATCAAAAAACTAACATTAGCCATGCGAATAAATATCACAAATTTTGGGTTGCCGTCATCTTCAAGCTTTGGCAATGGAGGAGGTGCCTGCCGCTGGTACTGCCTCGCCGCCATTCCTTTCTTGCTTTTAGCTTCAACCACCATCGGAAGTTTTAGCTTTTGCTGGCATGGCTTAAGGGTTCTGCTCGTAGAAAACAGGGAGTGCCTGATAAGTGAATCTTCACGCCTGGTTCTTCCATTGGAGGATAAGGGCAGCCTCACCAATTGATTCAAAGACATGCCTAACCTGTGAAAGTTTCACTGCGAGGTGGGTGAGTGGGCTTTGGCTGAATCTTATCCGCATTTTTTCTTTTCAAATATCATAATATAATGTGTTATGTGATTTGTTAGACAATATACTTTTTCCCTTAACTACTCTTTGAATGGGTTCAAAAGAGGATTGGGGGATCTATTTCATTGGATGATAACAGTGACTCGTTCATAGAGTTAATGGTTTGTAATGATTTGTTGGAATATTTGGAATGCAAGAAAGCTCGATGTGTTCCAAGGAAAAAACCAATATTATATTGAAGTGCTTGTCGGAACAAAAAGAATAAGTAGCTTATATCACTTATATTCTTTATCAGCGCTTAATATTGAGTTAAACTTGGATGACATTCAACATTGACAAGAATCACCTCCATGAATAATCAAAGTGAATGTTGATCCATTTGTTATTACTAATTTGGATTGCTTTGGAGTGAGAATTGTGGGAAGGTATAGTTGTAGAGCAGTGATATTTGTTGAATGATTGACTAATCAAGGCGGTTTTATTTTCCATCTGACTGAGTAAATTGTCATTAAGTCTATTTTTTTGAGTGCCATAGGATTGAGTTGGGACAAGATTATCATCGAATCATATGCCTTTCTAGCAGTCCAAGCAATAGATCAGTTTCAACATTTTTCGTTGGAACCTCATGTGATAGATTACATCCGCATTCTAAACTCGAATATGGAAAATACTTCGATCAAGCACTGTCCTCGTAGCGCCAATCATGTAAAACACAAATTGGCTCGAAGAAGTATTCTTTCTCGTAAGAAATTTGTTTTTTGATATGAGATGCTTTTGTATCTCTGATCATTTGTAAAGAGATTTGCGGATTTCATTCATAAAAAAATATTTTAAAAAATATATATTTTCAAATTGAAACCCATTATCTTTGATCGGATCCTTATGATCCAAACCAGAGGCACGATGGATTTCTTTATATCTTGTGTGAATGAGAGGGAGGTAAATAAGGAATTAATATGCATAAGAGGCAGTGAATGGCTTGCAATTTTTCATTTTCAAAATGGGGCTACTGTAGGGGAGACTTAAAAAGTAAATACAATAATATGAACACTTCACATTCTTTTGAGACTGTCGGTAAAATTAGCCTAGCTACAATGCATTGATGATTCATTACTGAGGGAAAAAATTGGGTAACGTGGTGAATCAAATGTTGTGCTCAGCAGGGGTTGTGTTACTACCATTGAATAAAATGTTGGACGATATGCCTTGCCACAATCAGATGGATGCGACCGCCTAATGAAAGCTAACACGATTTTTTTATGCATCTTGCCTATTTTTTGATTTATTCTGAAGTTATTTTTCCCAAATTTCCATGAGCTTTGACTTCTAATGTCTCATGAGTTACGAAATATGTTACAATTAACTTGTTTTGAGGAGGATGGTACGTAGAAGAGAGAACAAGGGGGGATTCATGTTTTTCCAGTGGCAATGTGTTAGTTGTTGAATTCTGTATGTTTGCCATACCGGCCAAAATCAGATGTATAATATATAGCTTATCGGTATAGATTATACATTGAAGAACAAAGTTCGCTTGCGTATTTTTTTTTTTTTTCCTCTTAATTGCTGTGAAACGTTTTAGGTGTCAAACGGTCGCTGTTTTGGCTATTTCCAGGAGGATTGGTGGGTGTTAGGGTTTGTCAAGTTTGAAAGTCTGATATTTTATGCAGGAAGTTAGTTGTCCAATTAAATTTATTAGAACGAGCTTTGTTTCCTTTTTTTTTTTAAAAAAAATGTAGTGGTTAATTGTGTATGAGTAAGTTAAAATGATTTTCGATTTATTATAGGTAAGTTACGAGATAAGATCAAGAGATGTTGGCAAAGTTTCAAATAACGCATAAACAAGGTTGTGTTCGGATCGAGGACCTAAGATTATTGATTTCAACCGTTGACTTGATTGGTTGCATAAAATTATCCAATGCATTTCATATTTAAGTTCATTAATAGTAATAGTGGTGTTGATTTTAGCATTCAAAATAATGTCATTTGTCAAAATTGCTCCATGCACAACTTTAGTATTTTCATTGGCACTGCACGTAACCAAGGCATACACGATGTAGTTGAATGACAAATTTTAAATCCATCAATTTAAATTTCAACCCAGCGGGGCAAAACTTCCGATCTATAATAAAAGTGCAAACGGCACACATTCTTTCAATGCCATATGTGCCTTAGAGAGTCTCAAAGCGTACTCCATAATTGTTTGTACCCTTACTTTCATGTTATATCACCTATATATTTATCTGTTGATTTATTTAGCAGATGTATAAATAAAATATTATGTTATGTATAATATACTTTGATCTATTTATTTATTTTTTTACCGAAAGATATTTTCAAATATTTGATTTAGTTATGATTTTTTTACCTTTTAAAGTGATATGTGTAAAGAGTTGTTGAGAAAAATATTGAAAAAACATTAACGATAGATATATGCGAGAAATTACAAATAAATCCATGGACTGAAATTTGCAATAACGATTAATAATTTAACCATCGAATGTCCATTTCCAGCTTATGATTAGTTTAGCAACTGCCAAATCTTTGCTGATACACAAAATAAAAGAGACCATTGCACATCAACGAAAGTTTCCTTTCTCCTCCAACATAACAACCGATCAAGGAATCTACCCAACGGAACAGGGAAAAAACCATATTGTACACTCCATCTAGAATGAAAGAAAATCGAGTGAAAAGATTTCCTTAGATGGAAATGCTGTTAGGAATACCTCGACCAGTTACTCCTGGAGTTGAAGAAGGCAAAAACAACTCGTACGGGGGAACACCAGCACCACATCTGTTCTTCAAATTTACGTTCTTGTTTCTTTGATGGATAATCCTTTCAATCTCCCCTAGTTTCACATGGAATGCTTCAAAAAGTTTTTGAACTTCAGGATCAATATGAGGGAGGCTGTGAATATGGTGCAACTCATTGATGTACTCTTCGTCTGGAGAATGAGTTGATAACGTGTCCTGTACTGCCATAACTTTAGTTGCCTGAAGTTGAGTTGGCAATGAGGTCATGAACGTATATTCAGGATCTTTCAGGAATTTTTCATACTCAGAATCGCCTACTTGAGGGATAAGTTTTCGCATGAGTGTGGGACGGTTAGGAGGGTACCCTCCGAATGGATATTGTCCAAAGTTTACTGCTGCATGCTGACCAGAAGCAGTCCAAATCATGGTTGAAAGTATCCCCGAAAGGTCATCTTGAGTGATTAGATTTGGCCACCAGGGCTCGGTTTTTTTATTGGGGTGTCCCTCGTTCTTGATCTCATCCCACCATGCTTGAAGCTCGATGTCAGATGTGATGGAATTTGGCTCAGAATAGTAGTGTTCAACGTAAGATTCCACCATTTCTTTAATGGCAGACCAAATAAGAAGTCCATCAGCTGCGTAAGGATAGTCTTCGATCACAAGTTTGACACCACCAGGTGCTGATGGATCCTCAACAGCCATACCCCTTCAAAAATTTCGACAAACTTTAAATTTCAAAGGCGTTTTCTATATCATATAATTATAAATCAAAATAAATATTGTATAATTAATTGGGGAGTGTCATTCCGCCACAAAAATTGTTTCTCACACTCCACTTTTATTATTTATTATTGTCTTGACTTATTAATTATCCCCCACAACTTAATTATTCATCTTTTTTTATTAGACATTTTCATAATGCTGTTACCTATTGACTTTTCCTATTCCACATTCTTCCCATTTTCTCTCTCTTGTTTTGCTACACTGTACATGAAAAATTATAACATCCAAAATTCGGAGATTATTTTGAACAGATATGAAGAAAGTTTTACCTTCCAAGTAAATCTGCTGGTAATGATTCCATGTCAAACCGCCACAAACTCTTATAGGCGGCTGAGCTCATTTCCATGGCATATTTTCCAGGGCTGAAACAAGCTTCAATTACTCCACCCCCATTTATTAAATTTTGCCTCGCAAGGGCGTTTATTTCCATGGTGTATCGCATATGGGGATGAAGCAATTTATACACTGGATGCATTGAGCTAAGCTGCCTATGGGTAGCAATTATATAAGGTTCCACACAAGCGTGAGTCTTCAGCCTGAAAAAATCTCATTCCAGTATAAAAGAACTCCCCTAAGTTAATTGATATGTCAAAAAGAAGTAAAGTTTTGTGTATCGTCTAGAGATCCAAAAGAATCTTATATTCAAACGATCATGAGAATACCAGTCTTACCAGTGATAAACTAGTTGATGGACTCCTGCATCATTTGAACAAACATGTGCTTTGGCTAGCTTCCAAATCCAGTGAGTAGTAGCATCGTGCCCGTGAGTAAAAACATACTTGTTCCTCAGCGATGAAGCTGTAGGAGGAAGTGAAAGCTCGATGACAATTGGATTGAGAATGCCATCAGGGGTATAGTAGAATACTGTTCTCGACGCGTAAGCTTTTCTATCTGGTAACGAGTTTATCTTCTCTATGAATGGCAAGAGCATATCATGATAATCAAGTATAAACAGTTTCTTGTCCTTGATAGCCTGCATTAGAGAAAAAGGGAGCAACGGGCCAAAAAGTGAAGACGATCTAAAGAATCGGGAAAAATAAGAACAATACTATATTCAATTTTGAAGAGCAATTACCCTGGACATTTACTCAGCCACCAACAATTGTAGAAAAAAGTGTTTTATCACTATCCCACCAGTTATAGATGGATAAATGGCGGCAACCCAAACATTTTTTTAAAAAAATTACAGTGATCTAAACACTGCAATTCGATCTCTATACATCATAGGTAGTCAGATAGGCCAATGAGAGAGTCATTGCTCCCAAAAAACTACAACCAAAAAACTCATTTTGTAGTTTGGTGAAATTTCTTATTACAACTGCTACTGACACTTTGTGAGCGGTCCTGAATGGTAAAGTTTTACTAAAATAAACCATATAAAGCAAATCACAGCACTGTATTTTGTTCTTGAACAGTTGAGTGTAGGCAATGTCACCAAAAATTTGATAAGTGGAAATTTTTACCTCTCCTATGGAGATGCCGCGAAGCTCTCTCTCTATCAATTCCTTGGTGATGGCAGACTCTGGCTGGCCGTATGTTGCAGAATCTAGTTTACTCAGAATTGGAAGTTCCTGCGAATCATGACTGCCCTTTAACAACTCTCCTTCAGTACTTTGTTATCAAGTAAAATCGGGTGTCAACTAAAAAATCTACCTTTAACAACTCAATAGTAACAGGGTTCACCCCAGCTAAGGCCTGGCGAGCAAACTCCATATCACGCAGCCACGAAAATCTGTCTCCTGCAGAAAAGAAACTCTTCTCAAGCTTAAAATTCAAGAAAATTTACACAAACAGACTTTTGAACTCTTCAAAATCTACCGAAAATGATAAATTATGTTAAGTATCAAGTGATTACGTTTTATAATGGCTGGTATATCATACTTCAGTAGCTTGTCACCAACAGTGAACATTTGATTCATTACATTGTTCAAGAGCTTATTCATTTTTCCTTGTAACTCCTCTTCATCTTTCAAGACAACACCATCAAAATACAGCTTATCTAACTCAGAAAAGTTGGTAAAAGGGACATCCGAACTTGATAATGTAGCGGCAATTAATGGTATCAGGTTGTGGAACAGAGCCTTCAACCTTCCAGCCGAAAATGTGTTCTGCTTAATCTCCTCAAATGTTTCATCTCGAGGCACATAAACTGGATGTGGTTTTTCAATTCTTTTCTCGGTGTAAGGATCTGATTAGAATCCATAGAAACAATTTTAGAATGCTAAATCACTGGTCTTGGTAAAGAAAAAAAAAGAGAAAAAACAGAGAAATAGAGGACCTGAGTACCTGTTTTAGTTGGTTTTCTACCGGTTCGACATCGCGTGGGATAAGGCCATTCTTTTGTACCGAACACAGGCCTAACTAAATCTTTACTCTTATCAGGATTTCCCAAATCATTGTAAATATCATAATCATAAATTCGCTCATGAAGCTTCCTCTCTTGTTTCTTGTTCCCACGAAGACTTGTTAAGTCTTCACATCGAAGATCCCTAATGCCAGCTGGTGTATGAGATGGCAGATATGCCTATTGCAGTAAAAAAAAGAAGGCATCAAAACAGATGGATCTTGATAGCACCGGAGCATGTTTTTCAAGTACTCGTCATGTATGTGAGATTTGCTTCTTACCTGATTCTTGAATATAATCCTACTCTGAGGATTATCTTTTCTTGAATGGATCCATGTGTCAGAGTGGAAGAATATGGGACCGTTGCTGAATCCATGAACCAAAATTTCCATCAAGAAGAACTCTTTGTCATGGAGATTTGTAACAAGAATAGCTCCAGGATCTCCGAAATCACGTGGAACTGTCAAATCAGCACCATACTCGACAACATAGGGACTGTCTGATAGCTTTGGCAACCACCCCCTTACAAAAGACTCGACACTCTTTCTTGATTTGGTAACTGATAAAAAACGTGATTTGAGATGATTGAAGGAAAAACAGAAAAAAAAACACCCAAAAAATTCATCAGTTAAACAAGTTGAAATAAAGCTAGCACTTCTTGTTAAATTGCAAACCACCATGATTCAACAGTTTTCATTTATCAACAGGTAGATGAATGAAGAAAGAGAATGGCATGGAGAAGAAGATGAGGTTCATGGCCAAGGGTGTTCCCAAAAAAGGAGTAAAACGTGCGCTCCTCAATGAAATAATTTCTAACCTTGTGTCTGATTTTTCTCGACAAACCCACCTATGGTACCATGGGAGGATGGGGTTATCCATAAATGAAAGATTCTAGCAAGGTTTCATCGGTGCTTGATACTAGGATTCCTCAACACTTTATCAAATTTCAACAGAAGTTTGATCTATTTCTATATGAGAAGAAATACATCAATAATGCATGAACTTCCCCTTTAAGTCGAGTGGTAGTTGCAGTAGGCTGAAATAAACTTTTACTTCCAACTCCTGTATAATATGCTCATCATATAATTCCATGAATAAGATCTTTGCATCAATATGATCAAATTTGTCAAATCCCAACATCATTCATATAATTCTAAGGGAAAAGAACATAATACACTGCACAGTGTAGACAGACCAAATCATGGAGTCATCCTAGCTAAGTACCTAGAACACCCAAAACCATTATTTTTCACCAAAAATCAATGAAATAATAAATCGCTGATAATCTTGAACTACAAACAAAATGGTGGGCAAAACTATGATAAAATAAAGAAGTCGACCAAAACTGACCAGGATCAGTATCCTCGCTGACGAGCTGAATTGAGATTCCTCTGCCCATCCCATTCATTAAAGATTCCCACTGATTTTCTATTTTATCAGTCAACTTCTCTTTCATCTTCTTCCTTATTCTAATCACTGCCCTCAAATTTATTCCTTCACTGCTTGAGGAAGAAGCCAAAGACCCATTATTCTCCAAAAGCTTTTCTGTTGTTTCCACACGAGACTTAGATTTGCTATCTCCACTGCTGATCACAGCCATAACAGGCCCAAGAATCACCTTTGGCCGGGACCCAGAAAAGATATCGACTTTCCCAGCTGGTCTCCTGGCGCCGGGATCGATTCCGAGTCGCCGGAGATTAAATGATTGTGCTTGCACGTGAGCTTTCAACATCTTTGCTTTTTCAAAGGGTTTTCCACGAGTAAATTCAAAATTAGAAAGAACCAGTTGGCAAGATTGCTGGTGGAAATATTTATCGTGGAGTGAGCTTGTATGTATTTTAATAATAATAAGCAAGAGTGGTGTGCTGTACTATAATATTACTGTGATCTTGATCTTGATCTTGATCTTGATCTTGAAGATAGCGAACAATTGTTTTGGTCTTAGTTTATGTAAAATCAATTGTGATCACACTCCGTCGGCAACAAAGGTACGAGAATGCTATCCATACAACCTTTTGAGATATTACTGCAGGAATAACTATGGATAATAATAATATATTATTGAGTTGCATGACTTTTGATAGTAACCATGTCACTCATGGTTCCTTCAAATTGTGAATGGACAACGATGTCATTTTCATCTGACGAATATAGTCTATGATTAATTTTCTTTTACACTTAATTCATATTCAAGAGTATTTGATTTTGATAATGAATTTTTATTTCAACGTACTTGGTTCTATATTTTTTATTTATTTCATCTCTAGTGTTTTTTATGAATAATTTTTTATTGTACGTTTTTGTATATTGATTATCAAAAGAGAATTTTTCATATGTTATATTGTTTGTTGTAATTGAACATAATGACAAAAATATAACACAAACATGACGTAATCTTAGTTGTTACATTTATGATGTCTTCCAGATAAAACAAGATTACAAAAAATTATTCTTAAGAGATGAACAAGTAGGTAGAGCATGTGAGTGCTCGATTTCCCGTGCAAAGACTTTTTTAGGTGAGTATGTCACACAAGACTTGCTTAGTAAAATTTACTTGATTAACATGATTTTGCAAGTTATTGCGTTAGTCCTGTAATTTACCCATTACACATAGAATGATAGTGGCTGTGGGTTCTGACGTTATTGCGTTAGTCCTATAATTAATTTACCCATTTACCCATTACACACAGAATGATTTTGCAGGTTATTGCGTTAGTCTTATATTTTTGATTTCTCAAAAATAATATATTAGTAACAAATCTAAAATAGTTGATATTCNAATATCAATATTTGCATACATGTTTGAGTACTCAAATCATATATTAGTATAATATTTGAAACAATTGATGTCAAATATCATATATTAGTAACATACTTTCAATGTTTTGTGTCGACTTTCATTCGAGAAAAAACATGTAGCTCTGAGAGTACATAAACATTTTTTTTATCGATCATGGAGTACAGATATATATTTTTTTCGAAAAGTACTGAATGTAAAATTAATTTTGAATTTGGGTATTTAAAATAAATTTACCCATAAATCAAACACAATAAATTAAACATTTAAACATAAATTTAACAAACACAATAAATCAAACAAAAATTAAACATCAATTTAAGACAATAAATTAAGCACAAAGACAATTTGAACAATACACAACTCATAAATAAATCGACATTTTAAAGGTGATATAACAACAATAAATTAAACACAAAATAAACACAATAAATTAAAATTAATAATAATCTAAAAAATAAACATGATATATCGAACTTAAAACTAATAATAATATACAAAATAAACACAATAAATTACACTTAAACACAAATTCAACATACACTATAAATCAAACACAAATTAAACACCAATTTAAGACAATAAATTAAACACAAAGACAATTTAAACAATACACAATTAAACTCAAATAGACATGCATGCACTTACACATCCACATTAACGTTGATGTTTATTTGTACAACTTAGGGGGTAATTTTATAAAATCACAATCGAAACTCATAAATAAATCACGATTTAAAGGTAATATTACAATAATAAATCAAACACGTACAAAATAAACACAATAAGTCAAACTTAATAATAATAATATAAAAAAATAAACACAATAAATCAAACATAATAAACTAACACTTAAATACAAATTTAACACATGCAATAAATCAAACACAAATTAAATACAATTTTAAGATAATAAATTAAGCATAAGAACAATTTGGACGTTACACAATTCAACTCACTATTTTTAATTGAATATTAGATTGTTTTCATTTAAAATTTCTGAAATTAATTAATAACAAATATCAATTTAATTTTAAAATAAAATTTATTGTTAGAGATTAAATTTCTTATTGTTTAGAAAAAATCTAAGAAAAATCATTTCCAAATAAGGTATTATTCATTCTTCTTATATAATAAGAAGAACTAAAATAAGCTTATAACACATAATGATTGAAATCTTTTTATTAGCTCAAACCCTCCAACATTTTTTTTAAAAAAAAATTATATACAATAGACATCTACATCACACATACTTCACAATGGTTGTATTAAAAACACTTAAAAGTTGGTTTCTGCTAAGAAAAAATTTAGATATAAGTTTTGATGATCACAAAATAGACTAATCTAACTCAAACTTATATTAATGCATATTATTAAACTAAACTAAATAAGACTATAAGTACGATGATCAATTTACGTTGTTACCAGCTAAAACGAACAGATAAATTGAGTTGTTCAGTTATTTCAATCTGATAGAGTTTTTCCCTCACCACGACTTGAACCAAATTGTTCGAATAAAACAGATCAACTTAAAGACTAGTCTATCAACATTATCTGAATATAATAAAATGAAAACAATAAATGTAATTTAGATTTATATTTATAAAAAAGTATTACAAAAATAAAATCTTCGTAACTAAATTATTTTTTATATAATAAAATGAAAATAGTAAAAATAATTTTAGAATTATATTTATAAATAAATTGCAAATGTAATTATAAATCTAACATATATTTTACTATTATTTGACGGTTTTTTTTTATTATTTCCGTTGATTTTTAATGTCCCATCTATAAAACAATTTCAAATATAAAAATATTTACGGTGAAACAGGATAACAATTGTAAAATAAAAATAATCAAGAATTAAGTTCATATATGTGAGGAGTTAATGAGATATTATATTTAGGATAATACCATAATCGTATGTCTAAAGTTCCATATTTCAAAACATATAGTAATATTAATATTGATAGTATTAATGTGACAAAACATGAATAATTAAATTAAAGGTTAGGGTACGTATTGAATTAAATATATTATTCATTATTGTATCCCCGTTTCTTGTATATAATTTTTAATTGAAAATCTGTATATCATTTACATTTGATTTGAGGGGTTTCCTTGCAATTTCTCAGGAATGTATGGGATATTAAAGTAAATAATTTTGGTTGAATAAACTTTATTTTTAAAAAATAATAATATTCAAATATATATTATTTTTTTTTAAAATATTTAACTGATGTTATTTTGCTAACTCTTTATAGGCGGTCGATGCAGGAAGCCCAAGTGTTTTGTAATCGTGGCTGACACGCGCACATTTGATCATCACATAACATCATTCACCGTTGGATCCCAGTACCAATCGAACTATTCGACGACTCGCATCGTGACCGTAGGATTGCCTCACAAGCACGCACCTTGTCCCCCCTTGACACTCGAACTTGATAATCAGCCCAGCCCCATCGCCGATCGGTCAAGCATTCATGCGTCATGGTATGTATTTTTCATGCCTGTAGAAGTTTAAAGTTTGGATATTGGCTATGGAAATGGTGGTAATGATGAGATTTTGGCTTTTGAACTGATCGATTTGTTGTTGAAGGGTTTTTGTTGTGAGTCCTTTATCTGAATAAGGGTGCTTTTGGATGGAGGTATATGGATTTGTGTGGGATAGCATTTGAAATTCATGATTAGGTTGGGGTGTGGATTAAAAATAAAAAACGGATTGGGCCGACAGAAGAGTTTTCAAATTCTTTATTCTAATTTTGCGACAAGGGAATACATTTGATTTCAAATTGGCCTCAAATCCACTCATCCAAATGCACTCTTACGAGTTTTTTGTGACTCATGTGCAATTCTTTATTAGTTTTACGTGTTTGCTTGCATACAGTGGTGAAACTAGGAAATTTGCTGCCTTTTAGTCAGCAACAATTTCAGGAAATTCAGATTTAAATTTTTATAATCACTCCATTTGAGTGTGACTGCCCAGTAGTATCTTAGTTGAAATTTATGGCTCCTCTCTCACAGTAGATCCACTCTTCAATAATATCACTTGAGAATGAGATTTAAGTTAACTTGAGCATTGAAGTTAATGAATGTGCGTTCTGTCTTATCATTTGTTGTTGGGATTATGTACTAATTCAGGTCTCTAGTGTTTTCTAGAATGGGGAACTTGGAAAATTTGGATTGATAAAGGCCTCAAGGATATATGCCAAAATTCAGGCTAATGAAGGCTTAAATTTGTGAATGACTAATGTTTGATTGTAGCCATTCTTAATCCCAGATAATCATGATTTTCTATGTGCCAATTTTTTTTCAATTACATTTATTCGGAATAGAATGCCATTACTCTTGCACATGGGAGAGGGTTCCAGATTCCTGTTTTCTTCCCAGTCCCTGGTCTTACTCAGGGTGTTGATGTGACTAGTTAATTCATTTTCTCACAAACACTTTGGTCTATGTGAGTCTATAAAATAAAATTGCCAGCAACCACCAGGCATTATTTGGAAAAGTTGCTAATATTGTGTTTATTATTCCCTCATGCACGTTTTTGATTTTATTGTAAGTAACATTATTTTGCACCAGACAAAGATGGTGACAGCTTTCCTCATAGTTGGGATTCTGCAGCTACCGATCTATTTTGGATGTAGTTGATACTTTGAAGAATGATTGACTATTGTGATGTTTTGGTTGCAGTTACTCGTTGTATGTTATTCGTATTTCTTTAGTGAAGAAGTATGGATTTACTTATTTTTTCCTACAATATTAAGTTTTAGGTTCTACAGCCTCTTTATTGTGCATTCAAGTTATGCTATTCTTTCGTCTTTGTTTTCACAGGCATGTGTAAAGAGCATTCTTTCCCTGAAAAGAATTGCTTTGGTTTGGAGATCCAGTGGGAATTGGGACCTGGAAACTAGATTTTTCAGTACAACCAAGGCCGCAACAACTTCTGCTACCCCACAGCCTCCTCCACCTGCACCTCCTCCAGAAAAAACCCACTTCGGTGGCCTTAAAGACGAGGATCGCATTTTTACGAATGTATATGGCATACATGATCCTTTTCTCAAAGGCGCCATGAAACGTGGAGACTGGTATCGTACAAAAGATCTGGTACTCAAGGGTGCTGATTGGATTGTCAATGAGATGAAGAAATCCGGTCTTCGTGGACGTGGTGGAGCTGGTTTTCCTTCTGGTCTAAAATGGTCCTTTATGCCCAAGACTTCTGATGGCCGCCCATCATATCTTGTTGTTAATGCTGATGAAAGTGAACCTGGAACATGTAAAGATAGAGAAATCATGCGCCACGATCCCCACAAATTACTCGAAGGTTGTCTAATTACTCGACATGCTTCAGGAAGTGACCAAGCAAATTGAAGGCCACACAATCTGTGCCTTGGGTGATGCTGCAGCTTGGCCGGTTCAGGGGCTTATCAGGCACTTTAGACCTGAACTTGAAAGAAGGATCAGGGAGCGAGCAGGTAGAGAGTTAAAACAGGCTGCTGCTGCTTAATTCTTTCACAGGTTTGTGCTAGTAACGAATTTTCATTTTCGCAGAAGTTCTTTTACCTCCAACTCTAAAGAGTGTTCCAGTAACGTTCTTATGCTTAAAGCTTGAACTACGCCATGTTCTAAAAATTGCTCCTCCTTGATCTGAAAAACTTTATATTTTCTCGTTGAACCTAAGTTTTGTTGCCAGTTAGATTCGTAGAAAGAATATTGAAGGGGATAAACTGTTTAATGTCACAGTTCAACCAGATTTTTTTGCCGAAAGAACTTAGGATTTGAAAATCTGGTATTTTTCTGTTGGTTAACAATCTTGGTGCAACTTTCTTACTCAGAAATGCATCAATGTTTCGTGTTGGGTTTTAGTCTTGAATATAAATGCGGATTTCTTTTACTTTCACCATGTTGTGTCTGTTACATTTTAATCCAGTGCAGCCATTTTGGAAATAGAGGTGGAAATTATTGTCTCTGGGCTCTGCTTTTGCATGGAGCCTCTTTCTTTGGAATTAAAAGTATTCAGTAATGTGAAGAGCAGACGCTGATTTTTGTCCTCATTATTTATCGAAGTTTCGAGTTTTTGGAGTTTCGTGCAAAAAAACTGGTAGCACTTTTGCTCTTCCACTTCCGAATAAAATAACCTCAAATTTCTGAATATCTGTTTTGTAGGAAAGCAGTCTCTACTTGATGCAGCTGAATACACATTGACAAAGTGGAGCATTTAAGATGTATTTGAATTTTTAACCTCCTCCTGTTGTGTTTAGACATAAGGGATACAGATGAAATATTGTTAATTCAACATTTTTATGTTGTATTAAGAACCTCGCTACCGATTTGCCTGTCAATAATTTGAACAGATCGTACATCTTTATTCTCTGACATTTGTTGGTTAATGAGAGTTATTGGTGGTGTGATGCCATAAATAGTTGTCACCTTGGTAAAACGTTGGATGATCATCTACTTATGTTGTTTCGACCATCAATGAGCTCGATATAACATATTGACTGATAAAAGGCAGGTGTTGGGAGAGCTTTTTCATATGATGGCTTTGAACCGACACCGGATGATTCTTGATGTTGTTATAAGTGATTGTCGGATAGAATGAACGTCTAATAACCAAGACATGATTATTTTGGTTATAGTGGATAAAGGGAGCAAGAGGAGCTCGTATAACTCTTGAGCGATGGGGCACTGGTTTTGAGCAGTTTCAGGTGACTTTCTAAAGGTTCAAGTATCTGAGATCGTGTCATGTTTTTCTGATTTATCTAAAAAAATTATACATACGTATATACACTTATATTTTCTCGTCAAATCACAGTATGGTCTATCAATTTTTATGACTATAATGTTATTTCATTTTTAATATAAATCAAATCAATTCAAAAAAGTTGATTAAGTTCCGAAGAATTTTTTTTTTAAAATAAAAAAACCATGTGATTAGTTTATATATATATATAAAAAACTTTTAAAAATAAAATTACAACGGTGCAATCATTGTCGAAAATACGTAAAAGTGATTTGATTAATTACAAAAAAAAAAAATTGGATGATTTCAGATCTACTACTGCTACTACCCAATAATGGTCCACGCATAAAGACAACCTTACTTCACCTAATCTCATGTATTTTGATTAAGGTGCCTATTCCTTCGGGTTCGATTCGAAATTTTCCAAGTCTTGAGAAACATTTTGCAAAATACATGGATATTTACGAGTTGTCGAGTATTTTCTTCCAGATTACCGACTATTTATAACATTAATTATTATTATTAAAGTGAAAGCATGTAGAAATTTTATTATTAAAAATAATCAATTTATTTGAATCGTTACCATTCGCAGGTATAAATACAATCGTGGGTGTATGTATTATTTAGAAAAACTCAGTTTGTTGCTCTTGTTCCAACTGAACTGGGGCTTCCATTAAATTAAATTAAATTAAATTAAATTAAACCAACCAAACATACATATACCCCCCCCAAGGCTGGTTCTTCTTCTTGCTCGAGAACAACGGTGGCAGATTGAATTCGAGTACGGAGTTTCTTTCGAGTCGATCACCAGGTTCTTTATTTTCGACAAATTTATCTATTTGGGATGTGATTTGGACTTCTCAGCACATATATATCTTCCTTGTATAAATTTCCCCGTTTCTCTCTGGATGTACTTTTTGACGCATTCTGTGAATTTCATTTGTTATGTGCACGGATTTAAAAGAATATTTCGATTCTGATTTTTAATATTTTTTACCTTAACTTTTACTAGTACGGTCTTGTGGTATTTTCTTTTCATTCATTAAACCCTAATAAGTTCTCTTTTTTGACCGAGTTTTTCATACTTGCGGCAGCACAACTATGGTTTGTAACCCTTTTCCTGTACGTACTTCACTATAGTACTGCTGCTGCTAATGTTTTAAACAAATATCCCATGCGAGAGACGGTATAACTCTCATGATCTGGAATGTTTGTTTCTCCTTGTGTCGTCTATTTGAACAAAAATATTGTTCTCATGCATTTCACAACATAACGAATTTGAATTTGGGACGTGGTTAGATTGTCAAATAATGAAAACAGGCTAGAAGAATCTTAATTCTAAAACTATGGAGCACGTGTACTTGTTGACTATGGCATCTTTTGCTGATTGTACATGTGAACATCAGGAGAATGTTGAAAGTTTGCGCATTTATTTTCTGAAGGTGGAAGTTGTATATTTTTTGTCTTCATTACAAACATCTTACTTCTTTATGTCATCCCGTTTTCGCCTTTTGGGGTATGGCCATGACAAATAGATTTTCTTTATTGCAGAAGCTTACTTTTTGACAATTGCTTGAGAAAACCTTGGTGAATTGAATTGACATGGAGGTCAGTGTCCTATCATCAAAACTCCCTTGGCTACTTAGTGATGTGATTTACTTTTGACTCAGTGGCTCCTTTTGTTCTTTGTTCTATTTTCTGTGATCTTCAGAGAAATGGAGATGGAGGACAAATTGACCTTGATAAGATAACAGATACACTTGAAC
This sequence comes from Primulina huaijiensis, assembly GCF_012295235.1. Lineage (NCBI taxonomy): Eukaryota > Viridiplantae > Streptophyta > Magnoliopsida > Lamiales > Gesneriaceae > Primulina > Primulina huaijiensis. Next base: position 242,070 of record NC_133312.1, on the reverse strand, counting down.
CAGACAATACCGGGTTTGGTGGTCTTTTTGTACCTGGAAAGGACAGAGTTGTGTTCAGACCTTCTGAGAAGAAATCCGTTTTAGGTTGGGTTCAATTTGGGTTTAAAGCACCTATTGTTCTGCCTTAATTATGCTTTGTAGAAGTTATTAGTTCAGTTTTTTAATTATTTGTTGTACAAGTTATTAATTCAGTATTTTGTAAAAAAAAATTGGAATGCATTGAAAAAGTTTCACATTATTCTATAACCTAAAACTCTAAACATCTTCCAAATAGATGCATTTTAATAGTTTTCCTGGAATTGGATCAGATTTACTCCTTTCCACCTTTATAGAAGCTTATCATTATGGATGTGTTGTGTATCATATCTAATTGTGTTTAGCTTTGTAACTAAGCAATTCCAATCTGAATTTTTGCTTCGTGCTTTACTCTGCTTTACTGCTTATATGCGGCAAATTCAATTGCATAGGATAAATTGTTGCCCGAAATTGGGGAACATGTTTATAATCTCATGTTACAACTTGGAACATTCTTGCTACCTTTTCTGTTTATTTTGGCTTTGCACCTAGTCTTGTCACTTTGTCTTTGCATTTCATTTTTTCTTCTATTCCAACTGAATTTTCTAATTGAGCAATGTTTATTTGAATAATGTTATCACAATTATGTGTGTTACCATGATAGGGCTTGATGTCCTCGCTAGGAAAAAACGTGAGGAACTAAGTATGGAGGGTGCTTTCAAGGTTCCAAAAGACCGGGTTGCCTCTATTGCAGCATCTCTGGATGAAGAAGAGGAAATGCCTACTCGTTCAGTAATTGATGAAGTAGAGAATAAAATGTCAACTGACGCGCACAAGTATTCTAACCGACGATATCGCGAAGTAGCAACAATTGAAACATCTGAATCAGGTAGCATATTTTTTAGTACCATTTTAATAAATTTATTAAAACAAAGCTTCAATAAGAACATGACTTTTAGAATTGTAATGGATTTACTTTCACAGACTATATATTTTTGTGTAGATATCGAACGATCCCTGCATTTAGCTCTTGTTTCTCAGTTCTGTTCCAAGTTTATTTTTTCTTAATAGTCGTTCTCTGCATGTCAGGAAGTGTTGTTACTGAAGAAATACGTGGTAATGAAATGCATGTACATCATGGTGCAGATAATAATATGAAGGTTTGTATTATATTCCTCTGGCGCTGATTCCGTGATATCATCTTTTCTCTTGTCATTGGCTGTTCGAAGTTGGTATGTTGAGATGTGATATTTTCTGGGCCTGAGATGAATTCTCAGCAATTATTTTCTTGTAACATCAACAAAGGGCACAAGTTACATCATTCTTGATGATTCACGAGACCTGGAATTTTTTTCTTAATCTTGAGGATAATTATTCCTTATTTTTAATTTTGATAATCTTTTTATGTTATCGACTGTTGTAGAATTTGATATTATTCCAGCAGAAAGTTCCTTTTTCTAAAATTTTACTTTTGGTTAATTTTTAGCAAGGATAAATGTACATTTATGCTGCATTCTTTTGAAATATTTTTTCTTTAGGCATGATAAGAAATACTTACCAGCTGGAAGTTGGTAATGGTGATAGTAAATGAAATATTACTTAGTCAGAAAGTTTTTAAGGTGCTGAGCTTTGGATGTAGCTAATTAAGCTGTCAATTTCAAACCGTATGGACATATTTTCTCAAGTTTGCTTGTGTCGTCACATTCATGAATTCCTAGTAAATATGTTAGTAACTGTGGTTTAACACTGGCATTCTATTTCAGGTTTTAGCTGAATCTACTGGAAGGTCCAGACATAGAAGTCCTAGCTCTGATGCTGCTAATTATGATAGTACTAGAAGCAAATTCAGGGAAGAGTACAAAAGCTCATGTAATGCCTCTAGAAATAGCCATAGATTTGACAGGGAAGTGAGAGCTTACAGAGAATCATCACAAAGTCACGACAATATTCATGGTGAAGATTATGGAAGAAAAAGAAGTAGCCATCACAGTTCCAGGAAATCTCCTGGTATGTCTATTTTGTGACCTGAATGATTTTGTTTCTTTCAATAAATAAGATGAATTAAATGTGGTTTAGAGCACGACAGAAATACAGATACCCTAACATGTTCTCAGTATTATCTCTCCTGTGAATACTTGACTCGAACTTAATGAATCTGTTTTCATGTTTATTCCTTTTTATTCTTAGACAATGATGTAATCCCTTGCAGGCAGATCTGACTGGGATGATGGACGATGGGAATGGGAAGACACACCTCGTCACAGTGGTCATAGTTCTAGCAGCAAACACTATCGACCTTCGCCATCCCCCATGCTTGTTGGGGCCTCTCCTGATGCAAGACTTGTTTCTCCGTGGTTGGGTGGACGGACCCCTAATTCTACCTGTAAGTTTTATACTTTTGCGTGACATTTTTTTAGTTGCACACTGGAAGTTGGTATTATCTTCTCTGGTTTCTCCGGAAAGATTCTGCACCTAATTACTTCTCTGGTTTCTCCGGCAAGATTATGCACCTAATTACTATTAATTAACTAAACGTTGATTATGCACTGAAGCTGCCGTATCTCCTTGGGATACAATTGCTCCTTCCCCTACTCCAATTCGAGCATCTGGGTCTTCTGTTAGGTCTTCTAGTTCCCGATCTGGAGGGAAGTACAATCAGGTTGCATTCTCGGCAAATAAGTTGAAATCTGCGGAGGTAAATCGTTACTTTCCTTTTTTAGTGCCACATATTCTTCAATGTTTCTGATGTTTAGTTTTAGTCTACCTGATTGATTGGATTCACTTGTTTTTTTACCATCACCCATTTTTCTGATAACAGGATGGAGAAGAAGATCTGGATGATGGGTCTAAAGACCGGAATCACGAGATATCGGAAAGCATGCGTTTGGAAATGGAGTACAGTTCTGATCGCGCATGGTAATTTAACTCACTATATCTCTGTGAAATGCGTTGTCAAAGATCATATTATATTTAGTAGTGTTTGCAGTTTGTTGACTTGGTCACTGATAATTGGAATTCTTTTGGTCCATCAGCTCAGCGGCCTCAATGATGGATGTAGCATTTTAGCAAAAAGAAATTTATTAAGATGCGTAATAAATGAATTTGAGAATGTGCTATTAAGTTGAGTTCTTACATAGTTTGTACTTATTTCATATTTGAAAGATATTGAGATGGATTGTATTTAATGAATCTCTAATGCCTTTTTATGTAAAGGCACGACCAGAAGAGCTCTTTCAAATTTGATCTGCAACACTCAGTTATTTTTGGCTGTATTGTATGTGACTGGTTATTTTGTTTACTGTGAATGCTTTATATTTTGTCCATATAAAGAACGAGTTGTTGCTGTCATTTTTTAGGTATGATCGAGAAGAGGGTGGCACGATTTATGATGCAGATAGTTCTTCACTTTTTCTTGGTGACGAGGCATCTTTTCAAAAGAAAGAGGCAGAGTTGGCTAAAAGACTGGTATGAATTTACATGGCCTTAGCGTGACTTAGTTTTGAGTAGCATTTAGAAGATATCTGTCCAACCAATACTTTTTACCTCAAAATTCTTTTTTTCCCAAGCGGTATAAAATTATGTCACTTTCTGAAGAGAATTGTTGTCGATGCTGCTTATGTGTACAGTTTGGTTAAATTGTCAATAGGAGCGTGGGTCGTGTAATTGTGTCACCCGTATATTTCATTTATGGTTATTACATTGTAACAAAAACTGATATCTGGATCTTGTGTGTATTAAATTTCTGTTTGTAAAAGTTTTTGATAGCGTAACAATGCTTTAAAGGTGAGAAGGGGCGGGGGCGTTGCTTTCAACAGTTGTTGGGTCTGTTTTTAGGATTTCATTCATCTCAGATATTGTGGTTTTTATATCTGATTAAAGTTTAGGAAATATGGTTAATAAAATAATATTTGGCAGACTCACTCTTTACTTTGTGGCATCAAGTTTCTGGAAAATCAACTGTCCAGAATGACACTTTCTCGACTTCTTGTTGTCTTTAAACATAAGCTCAGGCTAAATTTGCAGATGGTATTCTATTACTTGTTTTATAGATTGCTTCATAGTTCATTCAAATAGAAAATGTCTGGATCTGTTACCGTCGTGATAGGTATCCTTCATTCATTGTTATCCACCATCTGCCTCTAGTTTTATGTTTTGAGCATTTATTCCACTTGAAATTTATTTCTACGACTAATTATTTCCTTAATTACAGACTCGAAGAGATGGAAGTAAGATGACTCTCTCTCAGAGCAAAAAACTATCCCAACTCACTGCTGATAACGCTCAGTGGGAAGACCGGCAACTTATGAGGTCAGGGGCTGTCAGAGGGACTGAGGTGCAAACTACCTTTGATGATGAGGATGAACGAAAGGTTATTCTTCTTGTGCATGGTAGGTATCGATGTTATAATGTTGTAGTTCGTGGTATGATTGTCATGGTTACTGTTATTTGCAAAGAGGTTTCAGATGTCTCTCGTTTCAGATACCAAACCCCCTTTTCTGGACGGGAGGATTGTTTTTACTAAACAAGCTGAGCCTATCATGCCATTAAAAGACCCTACATCAGATATGGCTATAATATCCCGAAAAGGATCAACTCTTGTTAAGGAAATCCATGAAAAACAGAGCATGAACAAATCGCGGCAACGTTTTTGGGAGCTTGCAGGTTCAAAACTAGGCGATATTCTTGGTGTCGAGAAAACGGCAGAACAGGTATGCCGAATCATTTTTGTGAAGTTCAGGGTTGAGTTTTTAAATTGTGCTAGTATCTAAAGCTTTTTCCATCGATAACAAGATTGATGCGGATACTGCTGTACTGGGTGAACAAGGTGAAGTTGATTTCAAGGAGGATGCTAAATTTGCGCAGCATTTGAAGAAAGGTGAAGCAGTGAGCGATTTTGCAAAATCAAAAACAATATCTCAACAACGACAGTATTTACCCATTTTTTCTGTACGAGATGAATTACTGCAGGTTTGGAAACTATTCTGTTTGTTTTGCTTGGCTTTTTATGATATTATAAGAGTCTTCTAACTTTTGTTAATTAATAATTGTAGTGGATTTAAATTAGTCGGTATATTGTAGAAGATGAGAGGAAGATCAGATATATTGTTTTGATTGTAATTTTTTTCTTTGATATTGTCATCTTTTACGATGTGAAACCTAAACTTGTTGGTTTTTATAATTTTCACTTTCTTTCTGATGGTAATCATCATCTTCGTATTTGGCATGATCATCACGAATGCAGGTGATTCGTGAGAATCAGGTGGTGGTGGTGGTCGGCGAAACTGGTTCTGGAAAGACCACACAATTAACTCAGGTTTGTAGTTTGTTAAAACTCTCTGTAGGTTTGTCTAATTTTGTTCTCTCTGACTCCTTGAGTGTGTCTTGTATTGTCTATGTGCATTTCTTAATTTTGTGTGTTCTGTGAAATCATTTGCAGTATCTGCATGAAGACGAGTACACAACCAGCGGCATTGTCGGTTGCACACAGCCAAGGCGTGTAGCAGCCATGAGCGTAGCCAAAAGAGTGAGTGAAGAGATGGAAACTGAGCTTGGTGATAAAGTTGGATATGCAATACGGTTCGAGGATGTGACAGGGCCTAATACGGTTATCAAGGTAACGACTTGTCCAGTCTTTTCATAGAGGTTTATTTGCTTTAACAAGATAAATTAGTGTTTGGTTGATTTGATGGCATTAATAGATTCACTACAATTTTAAGAAGGCATCTTTTTAATGTTTTATTTTCAACGACAAAATTTTCATTTCCGTCCACCAATGTGTGGATGCTTTTATAAATGGCTATGATGATATGTAGTTGGCGCACTTACTGATTTGATATGCTAGTGTGATAGAGTTCACCCGAGCTTGCAAAATTTAAGAACCAAATATAGAAATATAATAAGGAATTTTGTATTGATAGGATGAAATGAACAAGAAATACAATCCCAGATATAGCATCTGTATAAATACTCTCCTTCCTCCCTAACCACTGCTAGTTACAACTCATAGTCACAAAAATAACAGAATGCTTCTTCTCTCTCTTCTTTCACTCTTTTTCCACAACTTCCCTCCCCCATTTTCCTCCTAGAGTACATATATTGGATCATGAGCCCTTGTTTCTTCAGGCCCGCACCTTTTATGCTTCCACTACTTCCCTCCCCCATTTTCCTCCTAGAGTACACATATTGGATCATGAGCCCTTGTTTCTTTGGGCTCACACCAAATTGATAGAGTTCACCTGAGCTTGGAAAATTTAAGAACCAAATATAGAAATGTAATAAGGAATTTTGTATTGATATGATGAAAGGAACAAAAAAAACAATCCCAGAGATAGTTTTTTGTACAAGTACTCTCCTTCCTCCCTAGCCACTGCTAGTTGCAACTCATAATCACAAGAATAACAGAATGATTCTTCTCTCTCTTTTTTCTACTATTCCCCTCCCTCACGTGGCTTTCCTATTTCCCTCCTAGAGTACACATGTTGGATCATGGGCCCTTGTTTCTTCAGGCCCACACCCTCTATACCTGTATCATAGTACTTGCTTACAGTAAGACTCGTTCCTCATGATTGTTGTCAAGCGATGATTTCTTTACTTTGCAGTTCAAGTCTATTGTTCAATGATATCGCTGGTGCCTGTTGAGCTTTGTAATCAATATTTTTTTTACTTTGCAGTACATGACTGATGGTGTGCTTTTGAGAGAGACACTTAAAGATTCAGATCTGGAAAAATATAGGTGTGTTTTTCTACTTAAAATACTCGGATTTTAAATTATTTATCATGTTTATGTTACCATTTACCTTCTTTACATTAATTGTGTAGGGTCATTGTAATGGATGAAGCCCACGAACGATCCTTGAGCACGGATGTATTATTTGGCATCCTCAAGAAAGTTGTGGCAAGGCGCCGTGATTTCAAGCTCATTGTGACTTCTGCCACTCTTAATGCTCAGAAATTCTCGAATTTTTTTGGAAGGTATATTTTATATTTAATTTGCATTGAAGTTTGGGTATTTTCATTTCTAACCTTCTCTAATTTGACCTCATTCTCCATGCAGCGTACCTGTATTTAACATTCCCGGAAGAACATTTCCGGTCCAGATCTTGTACAGTAAAACTCCTTGTGAGGACTATGTTGAAGCTGCTGTGAAGCAGGTCATGACGATCCACATCACTAGTGCTCCCGGTGATATCCTCATCTTCATGACTGGCCAGGATGAGATTGAGGCAACATGTTACGCGCTTTCAGAACGCATGGAACAATTGATTGCTTCCAAAAAGGATGCTCCAAAGCTCTTAATCCTCCCCATCTACTCCCAGCTCCCCGCTGATTTGCAGGCAAAGATTTTCCAAAAAGCTGAAGATGGTGCTCGGAAGTGTATCGTTGCTACCAACATTGCGGAGACATCTTTGACTGTTGATGGAATCTTCTATGTTATTGACACGGGTTACGGTAAAATAAAGGTGTATAACCCCCGAATGGGGATGGATGCTCTCCAAGTATTTCCTGTTAGTCGTGCTGCTGCTGACCAGCGAGCTGGGCGTGCTGGAAGAACTGGTCCAGGAACTTGCTATCGTCTTTATACAGAGAGTGCCTACCTAAATGAAATGCTACCTAGTCCTGTGCCAGAAATCCAAAGAACCAATCTTGGCAATGTGGTTTTATTGCTCAAGTCTCTGAAAATCGATAATTTATTGGATTTTGATTTTATGGATCCCCCTCCTCAAGAAAACATCCTAAATTCCATGTACCAGCTGTGGGTCTTAGGTGCTTTGAACAATGTTGGGGGTCTTACAGACCTTGGTTGGAAAATGGTTGAGTTTCCGCTCGATCCTCCCCTTGCCAAGATGCTTTTAATGGGTGAGCAGCTCGAATGCATCAATGAGGTTTTGACAATTGTGTCGATGCTGTCGGTACCATCTGTTTTCTTCAGACCCAAGGATAGGGTTGAGGAGAGTGATGCTGCTAGGGAAAAGTTCTTTGTGCCGGAGTCCGATCACCTAACGCTTCTCAACGTGTATCAGCAATGGAAAGCTAATCAATATCGGGGTGATTGGTGTAATGATCATTTCTTGCACGTGAAAGGGTTACGCAAGGCCAGAGAGGTAAGATCCCAGTTACTAGATATTTTGAAAACTCTGAAGATTCCACTTACATCTAGTGGCCCTGATTGGGATGTTGTGAGAAAAGCCATATGCTCGGCTTATTTTCACAACGCTGCACGACTGAAAGGTATCGGGGAGTACGTCAACTGCAGGAATGGAATGCCATGCCACTTACATCCAAGCAGTGCTATATATGGTTTGGGTTATACTCCAGATTACGTGGTTTATCATGAATTGATACTTACAACGAAAGAATACATGCAATGCGCGACAGCAGTTGAACCCCAGTGGCTAGCTGAGTTAGGACCCATGTTTTTCTCAGTGAAGGACTCAGATACATCAATGATAGAGCATAAGAAGAGACAGAAGGAAGAGAAAACTTCCATGGAAGAAGAAATGGAGAACTTGAGGAAGGTTCAAGCTGATAAGGAGAGAGAGAGCAAGGAGAAGGAAAAGAGGAAGAGGGCCGAGCAGCAACAGCGAGTTTCGTTGCCTGGCTTGAAGCAAGGCTCTTCTACCTATCTGAGACCAAAGAGGCTCGGTTTGTAGCATATGAAGGAGTTTTGATGTTATTTACGCCACAAATTCTACTTTTATTGTGGATCAATATGATGTAAAGCCCGAGATTTGTCTGGGTTTTTCAAAGGTTGAAATATGACGAGGGCAGGTGAATTGGAGGACAAGTTTTTATTTCGTCTCCGCAGATGAATGGAGATAGGCTTCAGTAAAAACTTCAGAATGTTAAATTTGAAAGAATCAGAGTACAAGTAAATAGTATTATGGATTCTCAGAGGTTTCGAACAAGTTACATCAATATAAACAGGCGCCGAAAATTCTGAAGGAGTATGTGGTTATTATGTGGCAACTGAATGTTGTCTGTATTTTTCCGCTAGCTGTACCCCAATTAGGCGAACAAAGTTTTTAGTGCTCGCACATATTTGGTATACGTCGCATGTACTACGACGACCTTAATTTTACTTACACCTGTCTGAACTTGACATTTATGAATTCTGCTCTACTCTCAATCCAACCCATTATTCATCGAAGTTGCACATTGTTCCGAAACATAGAATAATCCGCCAACATCTTTATAAAAGCCAGACGCATGAGAAAATATATGATTCCAAAAATCCAACAAAATGTTCTATTGGGTCGTATATGACCGTGCGCTACCAGTAGTTCAACGAGGTCCGGGGCATGCTCGCCATTTTGATATCAACAGCTTGTATTCGCCATCTTTATCTATTGTACTTTTATGCTCCGTGGTAAAATCGCAATTTGATTGTCAGTTTCGTCAACCACCATCTTGTAGCAAAAATAGTAAGTTATACTACGTACTACAAGTAAATCCTGTCAAGGAAATTAAGTGGATTGAATTTGGTGTCCACACTGAACGACTAGTGTTTGGCGATGCTCCAGAACAAGCTTTCGAAATTGGGAAAGTACATACCGATGGTGTCAGTAACATTGAATGAATCGAGTAGAAATATTAATAACCAACCACCAACACATCCAACAAGACAAAGTCGTACACTAGCATGAATTACACTACAATTTCGAAGTTTTTCAAAACCAAGATCAGATCCCAAAACAACGTACATGTTTCTTGCATTGACGGAACACTGACAATCAACAATTCAATAGCAGACAATGAAATTTGATTTCAACACGCAGCTCAAGCTTTGATTGTGACACTGCATAAGCACGACCCCGATGGCTTTATATCTGATATCTGCCATTCAGATCCTGGGGCGGCATTTGGATCGTATAACAGAGTATGGTAACCAGGATACTCCTGCAGCGAAAACAACAAAAGCTTTCCATCCAATATTCCAAATCGGAACCCAATACTCATGCTTCCTGCCACAGGAACAGGAACCATCTTCCATGAGTTGTCCGCAGGGTTAAATATAGCGAGTCTACGTTCGTTTTTCCATTCCATGCAACACAACTTCTTTCCTAGTACTGCATGAGCAGTAACCATAACACAGCCATTTTTTATCTGGCACCATGTGTGCCTCTCAGGGCTATAGACATCAACAAACCTCGAGTTTCCAATGGTGAAACTCGACCTACCTCCCATAACATAGAGCTTCCCCTCGAAGCCACAGGCAAAACATCCCCACCTTGGTCGCCTCATACTCTCTATCACAGTCCACTTGTCTGTATCGGGGTCATAAATCTCAACACATGAGAGAGAGTCTCCATCCTTCCCACATCCTCCAACCACATAGACTACACCATTCACCTCAGCACAACCAAAGTCATACCGCGCAACATTCATGCTAGCTAATTTGCTCCAGCTGCAAGAGTCAGAAATTTTGTTATGGATGATCCAAAAAAGTTAGCCTTGGACAGAGGTACACATGAATGTTCCGAAATTTTCTTTAATTTGAGAGGGAAAAATATGTCCAATAAGTTGATGGATAGCCAAATCAGTGACAACGTAACATAAATCTATTGATGCTTGAATCAATGCTGATATATCGTAAACCACATTAATTTGCACATAATAGGAAGTTGAAAAAGACTATATTACTTTCATACTTTGATAAAATAAATCAGATAAGCAAATTAGGCTGTTTGAGCAAACAGACGTTCATAGGAACCAGTGAGGAAATGGAAAAGTGACAAATTATATTATACCTGTTGAGGCAAGAATCATATTGATGAACATCTGCTAAAACAGATTGAGTTCCATCTACCACAGAGTAGCCAGCAATAAAAAGAAGTTTTCCATTGAGAACAACCACGCCAAAGCCTGCTACGACAGGTCCAGGCATTTGTGGGAGTTGATGGTGTTTGTGTCCGTAACAATCCAGAACCTCCCAGTGGCTCTCTTTTCCCTCAGCATTCATAGTAAGGATGTAAAGCCATTCCTCGAGCTTCCCAGCTAGTTTTCTGACGGTGATGAACTCCTTGCTTTTGATAAAAGACCTCCATTGCTTGCACACAGCACCCATGGAGGAAAAATTAGATCGAGGAACAAGAGCAAGGCAGTGCTTAGAGACATCATCAGGCAATCCAGGTAAGATGGGACTATGACAATCATCGGAAACCTTCAAATTATTTAAGATTGAATCACTTTTAGCATCCGGAGTAGCTTTATGGGCCAAATGGGAGAAACACATGTCTGATTCTTTTATTCTCTTCACGGGAAAAGGGCCTGGCATTCTTCAAGTCACAGACTACAGGAGTTTGACACCACACTTAACCAAATGTCTTTGAAGACAAGCATAAAAGCAACTAAACGATATTTGGATACCAATTAGAGAAATTCATGAAATCCCTCAGTGATGTGAATTTTACGAGACCAAGGCAAGAAAGTTGTAGCGAAATGGACCTCATGATCTGCTAATGCCGATCTTTTATGCTTCATCCAATAAGATTTAAATTCCATTCCAATTTCAGTGGTCCTTCTATGTTCCAACTTCTTTGAACAAACTAGGCAGGTGGCCAATTTCAATTCTGTTGATATATATTTCTTCTTGCACATTTCCTGAGTACCTATAGTTTCCAGCACATATTAAGATAAAATAATTTCAAGAAATAAAATTAAAAATCTAATGAAAATAGCATACACCAGATCCAAGAATAGTCGATAAGGAAACAAAATAATACCTGACAAGGCCATAACCTGATGAGTTTTAACCCCCCGTCACTTCCATTGAACCTGATGGATGTCGTGCAAAATAATTTCTTTGAGATTTAGAAAATGATTCAACTGTTAATCTAGAGATTCAACTATCAAGAGAACTATGGCTATTTTAAAACGAAGGACTCCTGAAATCAGAAATCAAGATGTGCTTGAGATATGACTAGTCAAATTCTGCTGCTGGAATGCATCTATAATGATTCAAACCACCAATGAAAAAAGGTTAATGACATGAAGTCAATATGCCACCAACTTGATATTTATAAATCAACAAATCCATACGTGCTTAAGTTGAGCTTCGCAAGAGAGAACTATTTAGCTCAACTAACCCCAAACACAAAATCCACCACAAACATCCAACCACCAAGCAATAAAAGAAGAATGAAAAAAAAGGTAACGATATCAGAACTCTAAAATTACCTTGCCCACTATTAACTGAAAGTATGCTATTAATAGCACGATGAGAAAAGGTGGTAAAATGATGCATATAAACGTAAACGGATCCAGAATGGAGAAAAAGCAATCCAGATCAAAACAATCAGTCACTTAGCATAAGAAGTTGGATCGTAAAAGCGGAAATAAACAGCTTAAAACTCACAATTGTTCAAGATCTACTTATTCGAAAGCATAACAAATGCTATAGAACGAATCAGTCATTCATTCAATGAGTAAAATCGCTACAGCAAAAGCATTCGTAGATTCAAACGAAAAGAGACTAACATTACAAAATCATAAAGAATTAATAGAAACTCGAGTATGAGACATCCAAAAAGAACAGATGGATTGATCGATTAAATAAAAGGGAAAATTTACCTGCGAAATTGGAAACTTTTGAGGAAGCAGAGGCACTAGTGAAGAGCGATAACGCTAGAAATTGGGAATAAATAATAAATAAGGAAATGGGGGAGAATGGATAAGGATTCAGTCAAAGAGGGGCGACAATATAGGAAATGCGGTAATCGTGACAAGACAATATACACATCCATGAAAATATAACATTGTCAAAAATTTGTTGGAGACATCTCATGATTCGTATTTTGTGAGACGAATCTCTTATTTGTATCATCCATGAAAAAATATTATTTTTTATACTAAGAGTATTACTTTTTATTTTGAATATCGGTAGGGTTGACTCATCTCACAGATAAAGATTCATGAGACCGTCTCAATCATATACACAATTTTGATTCGTCACCATATTTAATTAATTGATAATAAATTTTGATATCGTTCATTTAATATATAAATGTCACAAACATATGAATAATAAAAACTCTAAATACCGAAATATGTATACCTATACATGAACTTATGTATGAATGATGAAATTTTAAATAGACATTGACTAATGAATATGTTATTGTAAATTTGAAATCATTGACTTTAACCTCATGCATTTAAATATAAATAACTGACGTCTATGATAAGATAATTATAAGAACGATAAATAATTAAAGTATATGGATTATTAATATTATGTTATAAAATATATGGTGTTTGGTTTAAATATAATATTAATCATAAAATTTGTGTATTTCACAACATAAATCACCACAATACACTTGAATATTTTATTATAAATTTTTCTTTTAGGATTGCATAAAAAGTCTTTTAGATAGCCATTATTTTGGTAATTTCATGTTTTTGTTTTTAAGATATCACATCAACTAGGGGAGATTCATTCTCTGTCATAATCAGAGTTTCACGATGAGAATAAGGATTACGATTGGCTTGCAATAAATGAACCAAACAACAGCTAATGCAGGAGAAATCGTCAATCCCTGATTTGAACCTAAAATGCGATATAATAATTATATAATTGTTGTATGACTTAGTTTTGTTTTGAGATTAGTTGACTTGTACATGTTTACACGCAATAATAGCTAATTAAATGTATGATTTATTATATTAATAACTTAAAGATTCAAATCCAATTATATATTTAAGAAGTGTACGTGTATTATTATTTTTAAAAAAGAAAAATACCTAGTCCTAGTCGTATGTGTGTCTTTTGCTAATGTGACCACAAATCCAATATAGAGTCAAATTTGTTTTTAGCTCAACGAAGGGCCACAAAGTGACCGAAACCTACAACTTCATCGCATAAAATTCCGTGGTTACCAGCAAACAAAATATCTTTAAATCTGATTGCTATATATATAGAAATGAAGAGGCCGGCCAACCCATTATTTAACAAACATAATTGTTTCATTAATAATACAATCGATCAAAATGTGTATCTCTTGTCCAAACCCAACCAATCACAAAAGGCATTCTCATCACCTTTTTCCTCTTCGTTTGTTCTTTTAAGATGAGAATTATCTATTATCATGCAATGTTGACGTCCGCTATTCACAGTTCAACAATACAAGTACGCCCACTAACAAAACTGATTCATTCAGTCAGTCAAACCAGATTAATGCTAATAGAAATCAAAATACACAATGATTAATAACTCTGAATGATTTTATCTTAAAAATTGAAAGCACAATCAAATATCAACTCAGACGCATTGGGCTAAAATGCTAACAACTGAATTCATCACTTCCTATTCTTGCCCTCCTCCCTCGAGCTCTCCCGCTTCTTATATAACTTCTCCAGTTGACGCTTCGCCTCACAATTCGGGAAATTACTCAAATCATAATAGTGGGGAGCAATGTCAATCAACCTGCAATCATTTAACACCACAGGGAAAAGATCATCATTCCACCTGATTCGACAAGTAAAATAAATAATCCAAACCCAAAATCACTAATCAAATAATCGTTATAAACAAAAACCACCATTCTGAAAATCAGCCTCAACCTGGTCATCACAATAACATGCAGTTAAAGGTACAATCCGAACACAGGGATTACACAACAGACTCTTCAAGAGTCGTAAAACAGGGGCAAACCATTATTTAATTCCAGCAGTAGCATAAGATTATTCAGCTAGCTCATGGAGTAATGCCATGGATAAAAAAAATTCAGCCAATAGCAAGGAGCTTTAACCAAAAAGAAAACAAACAGCATAAGCATAAACATAACCACGTGGAAATGCTGAAAACCACATGAACTATACAGTGTATTTTTTGGACCAATTTTTTAAAATGAGGCCTTTCCCATTGTCAAAAGATAACTTTTTGCTTTATGTATTGAGGGTATACAGGTGTCGACACTCAACAGGAAAACATATCATACAACAAACAAGTCAAATGATATGGTGGATTAACTGACCATTCACCACGCACATCCGTTACAGTACGGATAAAATTCCTGCTTGTCAGAACGTATTCATTGTAGATAACCCACTCTGGCTTATGGTCCAGGCAATTTGACGGGTGCAAATGTACAACCTGCAAGTAAAGCAAATAACATCAGACATATAACAGGAATGTATATTGTTTGGGAATGTACTACACAAGCCCATTCCAAGAACAAAATAACGGAGTCATGAGAAAATACTTGATTATCTTTTACTGTAAGATAGTGGCCAGTGCGCTCCAAATGGGCAACTTGCATGAAATATCCAGCTAGCATAGCCTTCCTAATATTCACATAGTAATCACGACTATTAAAATCCGTGCTGCATAACTTCAGGTTGAACCTAGCCATTATGCGAGCTAGCTGTTGTCTAACATTGTCCGCAGATTTAAGAGCCCTATGATTGACGAAATTCTCATAGCACCATTGTGGATCTTCCTCTGCAGATCATTCAGACGGCAATATTAGCACCGACCGAGGAAAAAAATGAAAAACAAATCACGTCTACTCACTGTTTTGCTTGTATGCATGATACACATTCAACAGAGTGAGGTGATCCCCATCGATGTGACCGAACCGGGCTTTTGCTTCATCTGCAGCCTTTTGCGCCTCCCTAGGCCGGACAAAGCAATTGGGTACTAGAGAAAAAATTGATAATCACAGAGGAGGCCCATGGAAGGTCAGCAGATGCATAGAGGCGAGAAGATACCATTTGCTTCATGAGAGAATACTGAGAAACTGCAACTATCTGCATCAGCATTTACTTAGAAATCTTTGGCACATGCCTATGGAGGCATGAAACCCAGACAAGACATGCTGATGACACCTAAGCAGACACTCAAATATCAACCACATACACGAGTGCATCTGCAGTCATGTATGGAGTAAAATATTTAAGACTACAATGCACAGATGTACTTCTATGCATAAAAGCGAACTAAGCATTAACTCCACGAATAGTGAAGGACTAAATCGACCAAGAGGATCTATTATAATTGGGACAACACCCATGACTAAGACCACAATAGCAACATTGAATACCTGAAAGCATAGCAGATACTGAAAGAATCTCGTTTGAACAATTGAACTCTGGGCTGACAACTAGCATTTTTGCCATTTGAGGATCTAATGGAAGTTCACTCATGATTTCACCTAACTTGGTCAAATTTCCATCATCATCAAGGGCCCCTAAGTAATTCAAGACCTCCAGTGCTCTCATCAGTGTCTCTGGAGCGGGTGGGTCCATAAAATCAAAATGGACCAAATCGTCTATTCCCAGTTTCTTCAATGTGAGTACTGTATTTGCAAGGTTTGACCGCAGTATCTCTGGATATGTCTGCGCCACAAGATCATTATTGAAACTTTTTTCAGTGTAGAGCCTGAAACACTTGCCTGGCTGAGTTCTACCAGCACGCCCTGAACGCTGATGAGCACTAGCCTTTGATATAGGTGAAACCAAGAGAGACTCAACACGAATCCGTGGGTTATAAACCTTCTGTTTTGCAAACCCTGGATCTATAACATAAACTATACCATCAATAGTTAAAG
Source organism: Primulina huaijiensis (assembly GCF_012295235.1). Lineage (NCBI taxonomy): Eukaryota > Viridiplantae > Streptophyta > Magnoliopsida > Lamiales > Gesneriaceae > Primulina > Primulina huaijiensis. Next base: position 225,505 of record NC_133312.1, on the reverse strand, counting down.
AGGTTTCGGCAATATTTGTGGACACGACAATCTTCCTTCCAGGTGGACCGCCCTCCACCACTGGGGGTGGTGCAGCTTCAAAAATCTTCTGCTGCATAGCTGGAGGAAGGGTGGAGTATAGTGGTACTATTTTAACTGGTCCAACATGATCTCCAATGTTGGCTATTTCTTTTGTCATCTTGCGACAAGCATCTTCAATTTCCTCTTCTCCAGTTAAAAACACAAGTATATCCCCAGGACCTTCAAAAGTGTGTATCTGAATGACAGTCTTAATAGCGGCTTCCAGGTAATCTCTTTCAGGATCCTGTGTGTAAAAAATCTCAACTGGATGAAGCCTTCCCGGCACTTTCATTAATGGTGCACCATGAAAATAACCCTGAAATTTTTCAGCCTCAAGCGTAGCACTCATGACTACTAGCTTCAAGTCAGGCCTATTTTTCAACACTTCCTTCAGAAGTCCAAAAAGAACATCTGTTGCCAAAGTTCTCTCATGAGCCTCATCAAGTATGATCACTTTGTATCTCTCCAAGAGTGGATCAGTCATGGCTTCTCTCAGAAGCATACCATCTGTTAAGTATCTAACAAATAAAAAACATATATCATGATAAAGGCATGGCAATAAAAAAGACAAGAGAATAATAAGCAATAATGTATTTAGATGAAAAAAACTTACTTCAAAACTGTTCTAGCACTGCTGCAGTCTTCAAAACGAATACTATAACCAACCTCCTCCCCAATAGTCACATCCATCTCTTCGGCCACTCTTCTTGAAACAGACATTGCAGCCACTCTCCGAGGCTGGGTGCATCCAACCATGAACTTCTTGCGCTTATCCGGGGACTCTATCTCTATAGCCTCCAGAACAAACTGAGGAATCTGCAACGAGAAACAAATTCAATCATGGAGCTCAAACAATAAAATAAATAAAAGGATAGTTTTCTGAACGTTCAAATGTAGTACTACAAAAGGGTGTGCTCAACGCAAGTAAACGGCAAGGCCTCTTGTCCAGCATAAAAATGAGTGTGTGTGGATGCAATATGCATAAGCGTAAGGCTAAACACCTAACACAATAAAGAGTCAAGCTGAAATTACGAATTTGAAGCAAGCAAACATTGCACCGGGAGGCCCCTCTAGTTCATCATCAAATTTAGTTTTCTATTGCAGTACAAGGGTAAGAGAAAAAAAGAGGAAAATGCAAGACTAAGTCACAAAAGAAACTTACGTGTCCCTACAAAAGATGGAGGAAAAAAATAATCTTTAATATAATGAACAAAATATTGACTTAAGTTCTCAAAAAAATATCGACTTAAGTTGATCAGACATCACAAGGCACCACGGCAAACAAGGAGTCCGTCCTCACCTCTTTCTGGTAATTAATTTTGACTATTTACTATTACCATCTACTTAATTTTCCAGATGCCATAACTCGTGACAGAGAAAGTTTAAGGATAATTACATGTACGAACACTGACCTGAGTGGTTTTACCACTGCCAGTTTCCCCAACAAGAATTAGGGCTTGATTAGCTTTAAGCGCCTGAAAGAACTCATCTTTCTGATGCCAAACGGGGAGGGACTTCCTCTTATCCAGAATCTCATAATATCTCTGAGAGAAAGCCCTTCCATTCCACCGGTTAATTGTCGAAGCAGAAGCAGCCATGCCATCGTTTCCATTGGCTCTGGAGATCTTAACCGACGCCGATGCCTCGTCCACCACGTCAAACAGGCTTACCTTCCTTTTCCTCTCTGTTCCCATCTACCTAGTGTTGTTCTCCAATTACACGACTATATCAATATATCTTTCTACCTCAAGTCAATAGATAAAGCTGGGAACTGAATAAACTGATGCGAGGTTCGACTGACTGACTGACTGACTGATGCCCCAGTAGGGACAAAAACCTGAAGGGATAGATTGGTCACGGTTTGGGATGCAGTTATTCATAAGAGTTATAAAGTAAGTTTAAACAAATTAATACCTACTTCAAACCTTTAATTTTCAATGATTAAAAAAGAAAATAATAGGACTTGAACTTCACTAATGAAAATCTAGCGACTTAAATTGTCTACAACGCTCCAAACTTTTTTGAAGAAGTTTTTATGGTTCTGGAAACTGAAACACAACAGAAAGTTTCTGGTTCGGGTTTTGGATTCACTGTTAAACCCTAAAGGGGACGTTAGCGTGGGTTTAGGTAAGAGTTGTGAGGGCTCTAAATTTGAATTATTCATCTTCTCGTCTTGAAATTAAATTAAAAAATAAATTTAAAATTGATCTGTTGCATTGCCCTTTGATCTAAATCGAGTTTTAAAAAAATTATTATGTGGACTTGTTGCATTTCCCGAGTTCTAAACTCGATCTACAAAGACACTATAATGCTTCACATGCATTCATGCCCTTGAAATCTGACATAAAAAGCTTAAACAATTTTAATCAATAAAAACCATCGAAAACAAAACAATTGAAGAAAAATAAATGAGCGTTGAGATTTTACCCTTCAGAGGCCCGAGGATCAGTAAAAATCAAGCTTATATACGTTCCGTATAATTCGTCGGGAGATGGGACTGGGGAAAAACTCAAAAAACAAAGTAAAACCCCAAAGCTTGAAGGGTGCAAAAACCAGCAGATTGTGCTGGGTTTTCTGGCGATTTGCAGTTGCTGATGCGGCTATTGCTTCCGGTGGCCGGCGCTGAGAGACTGCGCAGGTTTGAGAGAGTTTTCTTATGGATTTAGATTTTAGGGCTTGCTTGGACTTGAAAGGGTTTCGTTTCAGATTTGGTGTGTGTGTGTGTGTGTGTGTGTGTGTGTGTGTATGTTTTTTATTTTGTTTTTTAATAGCTTGGTCTTGTTTTTATGAGAGTATGACTGTTTGCGCGGTTAGAATAGAGTTTGGAGTCATCTCATAAACATGTAAGTTGGCATCTTTTGATTTCATCCTCAATCACACAAAGTTTCAACATGGTGGCTTATCGATCTTTTTTTTCAAACACAATCATCGGTTGTCTTTCATGATTTTGTATCACTCTTATGATTGATTGCATAACTGTTGGATTTCACAATTCAATCTTACTTGGTCTATTGGTAGTGCTATCAACCATCTCCGTTGGGAGGAAAGAAAGCTACCATTATCTAATGTTTTAACGAGCTGAAATCGAGCTACCTGGAACTCACACAATATTGACCTGCTCCACTCTACTTGATATATCATAACAATCAATCGGACCAATTAATTTGGTTTGTTTATTTTGATAAATTGATGACTGAATTTTTAACTTTTTTTTCTCAATTTGTTTGGATTTATTTTCTGATTATGTTAAATGGATAGAAATTTTGAGAAAATATTTTTGTTATCCAATTTTAAAATTTTTAGTAATTTTATTTAAATTATATGAATTTAACCATATAATCTAAATATTAGAAAATGTTAAAAAAATTTTAAACTAAGGCTTTAATACCACTTGTTGGTCGAATTTATGTAAGGGCCAACGCGGGCCATCGCCCCACCAAATTTTTTTGTTGATATTAATTTTTGAAAAATTGAGTATATATACATAAAAGCCCATTACAATAAATTAAAAGAGCATGTATCTTCATGACAAGATAAGAGTTTCTGTACTTGCTTTCGAATCATCAATTCTCATCTTATTTTTTTCCCTTTAATAATTGATTTACTTTAAAAAAAAAATTAATACTTTATTATTTATTATCACAATGAAAAGCCTTTTCTATTTTCACTATGCTCAAATAACACTCTTCCAAAGATGGATTACCCTAATTTAGATTTTTTCCCAAATCAATTCTTCGTTGGTGGTACTGTGGTGTGGTAGAAGATCAACTAGTGAAATCGTTATTTGGTGTCAATGGACTATGAGATTGGAGTTTTTCTCCAGTTATTTTTTCGATTACCATTTTCAATAGGCTTGTGTACGTATTTGGGCATGTCTATGTGTTTTCTGTGATTCTGTATGCGATCATGTTGTGGTGTCACATTGTTACAGTTTTTTGTTCTAAGATTTCCATCGAAGAATATTTATATTTGTTTCATCTTCTTTATTAGAAATGTTTCTAAACCCATTTCTTGAAAACAAAAAATTTGGGAATGACTTGATCAATACGAGTTTTAACATTGTGAGTTTATTATGAAATTGAAATCTTGGATTCTTGTAGAAAATTAAGAACTGAGGTCATGAAAGATAGATAACATAAATGAATGAGGAAGGCAAAAAATTCAAAAGTACCGATCCATAAATCTCTTTTACATTTCATTTATACATGATCTTTGATGCTTGTTTATGATTATTTGTTACTTAAAACCTAATCAGGTGTATTTGTTGCTTACAAATAGTAAGTCTAGGCCCTCGGGTATATGCTTTTCAATCTTTAGCATATACACATGTCATATAAAGCATAAAACTATGATTTATTTAAATGTTTTGCTCTCATTACATTGTGGAGCTTCTGTGCAATTGATCATTATTGCTGATTAAAATTCCAATTACTTGATTCAACTAAGATTTAAATTAAAACTTTAGCAACTGTAATAATCATTTGACATCATGCATCTAGAATGCACATTGCTACATACCTTTGACAGAATTTATTAATCTGGTAAAATGTTTTTCATAAATTATTCAACAACTTCTTTAAAATTCATCTATCATTTAATAGTATGTTGGGTTAAATTTTGTATTTTCAGAAATTGTCATCTCAACATGACATATGATTATTTGAGATGCTACTATTATGGACTGTAATTTATTTTTGTACTAATTTATGTAGTTATTGATATTTGTTTGTTTATATTATTTTATACACTTGTTTATTATATTTTGTTGAGATTTTTAAGTGTAGCAGTGATTTTGGTAATGTATTATTATAGATATTTTATTTATGATGTTAGTAGATTTAAATGACTAGATTTTATTTATTGTGTCAGATGTGATTTTATTCATAAAGGAGAAAATATGTTACAATTGATAAATTTTTTCAGAGGAGATATCAAATCAATTAGATCATCCCATTTCTACATCCCCATCTATACCCTCAGCTAATAATCTTCCACCCAAGATTCATTCTCAAAAGTTAAGGAAGGTTGAAAGTGCAAAGGTTGATCTTCACTTCTTAGAGCGTGATCTAGGATTACGTCGACAAATATGAGAATACTCTCCCAACAAGTAAAAAGAAATTTGTCGGGCTTATCTTAATCTGAAAACAAAGTAACTTATACTTTCAGAATATCCACTAAATAAAAATAATCTTCATCCTCGCAGGTTTCAATCATCCTGGTATGAGATTTTTCCTTGGTTGGAGTATTCCCTAGCAAAAGATAAAGCTTTCTGTTGTTCCTGCTTTATCTTTAACAATCCATTGAGATGTCTTAAGCGAACTGTATTTACTGTTGTTGGATTTGATAATTGGAAGAAGGCTCGAAGTGGAAAACATGTTCTTTACAATGTCATATTGGGAAAGTTAATGTATCTTCACCCCATCGTATGACTGAAAATGCATGTGAGGATTTAATGAACCAACCTTGACATATACCAAGGTTTTTCAACAAAATTAGCTCAGAAGCAGTTGCAAAGAATTGCCTTCGGTTGAAAGTTGGTATATATGTAGTTCGGTTGCTTGCGCTTCAGGGCGTTCCTTTTAGAGGTCACGATGAGAGCTCTAATTCATCTAATCGTGAACATTTTCTTGAATTTCTTGATGTGGTGGCCTTCTATAATGATGAGCTTTCAAATGCAATACAGAAAACTCTGAAAAATTCCAAGTATACATGTCATGATATTCAAAAGCAAATACTTCACATGTTTTCATAGAGAGTGAAAAATGTAATTAGTGAAGAAATTGCAGCCGGCAAGTATTGCAAAGTCATCAATGAAGCACGTGATAAGTCAAAAGGAGAACAAATATCTATAGTGTTGAGGTTCGTGGACAAAAATGGATGCATACAAGAACGTTTTTTTGGGCTTGTTCATGTATCAGATACGACAGCTTTCAAATTAAAGAATGCTATATATTCTTATTTGAGTCATTAGAATTTGGATGTCCAAAATATTATAGGTCAAGGTTACAACAGTGCTAGCAATATGAGGGGTGAGTTCAATGAACTACAAGCTTTGATTTTGAAAGATTATAATAGTGCTTATTATGTTCATTGCTTTGCCCATCGATTGCAGATGGCTCTTGTTGCGGCAACAAAAAATGTAACTCCCATTCATAAGTTTTTTGATAAATTAAATTTCATAGTTAATATGGTTGGTGCTTCGTGCAAGTGTAATGATGAATTGAAGGAAGATCACATAATGACATTATTCATTTGATTTCTATTAATGAACTCGAGACAGGGCGTGAACTTAATCAGATATGTAATTTACAACGAGCAGTTGATACGCGTTGGAGTTCTCATTTTAGATCATTGTCGAGCTTTATCAAGATGTTTAGTGCAGCATATACTGTATTGTTCAAAGTTATGAAGGATGGATTTCCTTCTCAAAGAGCAGATGCAACGTCTGTATATGATGAAATGACTTTATTTTATTTTGTATTCATATTGCATCTAATGAACAAGATTATGGAGATCACGGATGTGCTTTGTCAGACATTGCAAAGTAAGTCTCAAGATATTTTGAATGCAATGGAGCTAGTGTCGTCTACAAAAAAACTAATACAAGAGCTAAGGGATGACAAATGAGATGATTTACTTGAAAAAGTGAAGTCTTTTTGTGTGGCTCGTAATATTGATGTTCTTGATTTAAGTGCTCAGTATGTTGATAGGCGAGGTCGAGCCGTCGTCATCAAGGAAATTACACCATTGCGCATCATTATCAGGGAGGCTTTTTTATGCCACGATAGATTCACAAATGCAAGAAATTAATATGCGTTTTAGTGAAGTTGCGATGAAGTTGCTCATGCTTAGTTCCACCTTAAATCCTCAAAATGCAAGTGATTCATTGAGATATCTGGATATATGCAATTTGGTTGAAAATTTTTATCCACAAGATTTTACTAACGAAGAAAAAAACAGTTAAAGATGCAGTTGAAGCACTATGCACATAATGTAGTCAAAGGATACTACAAAAGTTTTCAACCATTTCCGAGTTGTGTCAATGGTTGGTGAAGACTAAAAAAGCTGCTACACATGACCTTGTTTTTAGAGTGATCGTGCTTGTGTCGACTCTTCTAGCTTCTACCGCTACTATAGAATGGTCATTCTCAGCTATGAATATTGTCAAAACTATGCTTTGGAGCAAAAAGAAGGATGATTTTCTCTAGAATGTATTGATGATATTTATTGAAAGAGAAATTGCTAAAAATATTTGTATAGATGCTATTATTGAAGACTTTGAAAATTTTAAAAAACGTCGAAATACTTTTAGTCAGAAATATTCTTATTAAAAACGTATTGTTTATGTTTAGTTGAATATAACCGATGAAATTTGTTTTTTTTCTTTTAATTTTTTGTCTATATTTTATAAGCGATCCCACAGAGTCGAAAGCCTAGATCCGCCCCTGGGTCTCAGGTGCTATATTTTAAGATATAAATATGAAAATAAAGGATAAAATTGAAGACCGATATTTACGTGAAAAATTCTTAAAATTTATTAGAGTAAAACCACATGCAAGTTGAAAAGAATTTCACTATAATATTTTGTAGTGTACAACAACTCACTGTATTTTCAAAGAGAACAAACAATCTATTAATACATGAAAACAAACATCTAACAAATATTATAGAACAACAAACTCAAATATATGAGATGTGATAAATGAGCTTAGAATGAGATGCTTTGGATGACTTGGAAAGAAGCAAAAACACATCTATTTATAGGTGCAATTCAATCGTGTGATCCTCTTCATCAACTTTACCTCACAATCACTGAATTTTTCGCTTCGCATAACAATCAACACCTACCACCATCAATGATGTCTCACAAACTCAAGGTTGAATGTGATTTGGGCTCAAGAAAATGTTGGGATTATCAATACAAATTTCAAATGAATCGTTATACTCACCTCTTTCTTGACCGGCTATTTCTTTTTCGAAAGAATCAGCTCAATGTGGTAGGGAGATAGCAAATTATTATTAGTTCAAACTTTGGACAACACATGATTGAATAAATAAACAACATACGATTTATTTTCGATCTCTTGAGTGCGCCTTTGCTTTTGAGTCTGGTTAACTTGAATGTGAGAAATGAAAAGCGCATCCACATCCAAGCCTTTAACCTGACATAAATATTCAACTATTACTTCTAAACGAAGAAGAGCGACATCAATCACATGTTGCATCTAATGTACCTCCGCATCGCTTTCGATGAATTTAGTAGATTTCATAATATTTAATCCTTATAGAACCATCATGTTATATAATCAAGAATTTAACTAACAAATTGTGGCGGAAGCGTACTTGAAATCATAATATATATCAATCTGCTAGTATATATATTAAAATACTTCCCAGTCATATAGAATATTGTGTTTTGAAATTAAAAAAAAGAAGAAGTAGTGGAGAGAAGTAAAAAAAAACCTAACAAACATCACATGAAATGACCACACGCAGTTCACCAAACACCAACGTGAAGTTTGGTAGTTGCGCATCAGCAACTTTTGGGATATTTAATAAATAAATTTCATTGTTCGGTCAGCTACCCCACCTAGCAAGAATCAATTATATTTTAATATCAAACTAGTGTTGAATCATAAACAAAATCTAATTAATAATTTCTTAGAGCGAATTCCATTGTGAGAAAATGCCCACTTATTTTTAATTCATATATAAAAAGAAAAAAAAATATGCATATTGACTTGTTATTTTAATCAGGAATTAAATCCAACGACTTGCATGTTGCTAGCTTAGCTTGCTTAATTTTAATCAGTTTAATTACAATCATTATACTCTCATAAATTGTATATTATATAACTCAAATAATTGGAAAATCGTGGGATTTAAGAATTAATGTCAAGATGCAATTCTCACGGCGGCATCGGTGGGAAAATAACCAATATCGCTAATCATATAATAAATTCAGAAATATTCCTTTCTTTTTTGTTTTGTGTTGTTTGGCCACCTCTATAAATCGGGCCAAAGTTATCGCAAAGGAAGCATAACCAAATTAAATCTGCCTTTTGTCATTCACCTCAAAGATCGTGTTTCCCTTCCGAGATGAAAGAAACGTTCAATCACCCCACTATTCTGAAAAGCCATGCACTTGGAAAGGTGATCGATCTTATTTGTTCGTTTACACTTGGATGACTACTTCATGTATATNGCAGTACATTTTGGATACATTTGCATACCCCAGAGAACATGAGCAACTCGAGGCAATAAGGATGGCCACCATCGAAAAGTACAGCTACATGTATGTTTTTCAGGAGAATATATATATGCATTTTTCTTTTCTTTGAAATATGATCATTAGCTAGTAATGGAATGATATGATTGACACATTAATCAATATCGATCGATGATCAGGAGCGCGATGAGTATAACGGCAGATGTGGGATCACTCCTATCAATGCTGGTGAAAATAATGAACGCCAAGAAAACGATTGAAGTCGGGGTTTTCACTGGTTACTCACTCTTGTCGACTGCTCTTGCACTCCCTGATGATGGCAAAGTGAGTTAACTAGTACTTAATAGTCAAATTAAATAATCATGGAATTAATGTGTGTGTGTGTATATATATATATATGCATGCTTTGAAAATTAATTAATTAAATACTTGTTTTGGTTTTAGATAATGGCTATTGACATAGACCGGGAAGCTTATGAGACGGGATTGCCATTTATTCAAAAGGCAAAAGTGGAGCACAAAATTCAATTCATCCTGTCTGATGCCACTGAAGTTCTCGAGGGACTTTCTGCCAAAGTACGTATGACGACTTACGTACTTTGATATTAATTAATTAATTGTTAGCATTATATATATAATTTCAAAAAACAATGATAATTTTGCAGGGTGAAGAAGGGACATTTGACTTTGCATTTGTGGATGCGGATAAACCTAATTACATAAACTACCATGAACAACTATTGAAATTAGTCAAAATCGGAGGGATAATAGCCTACGACAATACTCTGTGGGGTGGATCAGTAGCAGAAACCGACGAGGATAAAATTGCAAGTTTTTTAAAGACCTGGAAAAATGATATAATTGAATTCAACAATTTCTTGGCAAAAGATTCTCGAATTGAATTAGCTCTCCTTTCCATCGGAGATGGTCTCAGTCTATGCAAACGTCTCATATAGACTGAAAAGAAAAGAAAAAAAATTAAACGTTACGTACTTATATTGGTTTTCGATTTATTTCTGTATGTTTTGTAATATTGTTTGGCTTCTTTTTATGTGAACTTTAATTAAATAAATTATGAATAATATTCCGGATTCATATTTGATCCTGCATTGTTAAATATATAGTTTGATTAAATGTTTTTACCTATATCCATATATAGATTTATAATTAAATAAAGATGTACAATATTCGTTTATTGATCAAATAAGAGTATAATGATATAGTCATGACAAAATAAAAAACTTTTACAAACGAACGAATTTGTTGCATATATCCAAATGACATATTCAAAATCAACGATTTAGTGGTTGGCCGGAGGCATTTGTCAAATAAAATGTACCAAACCATTTTGTATCATATGTGAATAATATGATGGCCAATTTATTGGATCTGATTAGAAGTTGACACTGTAGCTCCATGCAATGAAGAATTGACACATGTGACGACGTTCATCTGTTTTACGTCATACCGTTTGACATTAATTATAAGTGGATCTTCTAAACACATCTCAAAATTCTCATGCATTCCAAAAAACAGATGTTAGAAGTGGAGAATTATTTTTTACGTCAATCGTTTGACATTATAACATCCAGTTTTCATGTATTTCTCCCCATAAATTGATCTTCTGGTTTAGAATTTTGTAGCAACCAGAGATAAACAACTGAAAAAATGCTTTCCCGATCAGCAAATAAGATTAAGATTTTTTTTAAAAAAAAAGCAAAGAAAGTAGGCCTAATTACCTCGTAGAGGCGAGATCGAAGAAGAATAACGTTGATGGTGAAAAAATAGAAGCAAAAGGAGGTTAATAAAATCTCCAAATCCAAATTAAATCCCATAAAATCTGATAAGAATAGCTTTTAAAACCTGGCAATTCCAACAAAAATGAATTGGCGATAGGACTCTTTCACAAGCACGGTGTTTGCCAAAGTTTGTATATTTGATGTGAAATATCCAGATGACAAGCGCAATGATGAAATTTATGCTAATAAATATCATCAAGATGACCACAAAGATGATATGCATAGAGGTTAAAAATACAAAAACAAAGATAATAAATATTATTCCTCTTCGTTTTCTGCTTTTTTTAAAAAATAAAAAAAATAAAAGGTGCCAGAAAATTATTAAAACAGTGATCATATTTTGTTTGCCAAAAATAAAATAAAATAAAATAAAAAAACCGGTGTATCTATGGGAAGTTCACAAGCCGAAAAATTAACTCAAAAGCATTCAAGCAACGAGGAAACCACATAATACTGCTGCTTCGCACAGAATTAATACACTACATAAAAATTACATCAAGTTGCTTGGGTTTGAATACAAAATCAATCAACCACCAAAACTCAGTTTACATGCGGCGAGGCGACATGCTATAGAAACCACTCACCATAATAGACAGCAGCAATCAAATCCTTTAGAAAAGAATCAAACATAACATGCCTAAATAGAAGCTTAGTTTTGAATGGTCAGTTCAAGATACTGAGATAAAAATCAGGCTCGTACGGCGTTTTGAGAAGGTGGTTTTCCTGAAATTTGTAGGTGGTGGCCAATAATTGAGGTCTGGAATCAGTGGACTGCTGTCCAGACAGCCACATTTCTGAAGAAGCGAGGGGAACGCTTTCTAGTATCGAATGCTGTGTCATAGGATGAGTGAAGTTGGCAACATTTTCATGCATTGCAATGGATTCTGAACCCCAGGAATTAGTTGACAGAAGAGAGAGAGCACGGTCAAACTCCGGTGCTGCATCTACTTGGGAAGACCCAAGGGCTCCCTCAGAACCTGAGAAGTAAATCAAGTAAGATCAAGTAACTTGAATCACCATTGAGCTTCCAGCTATCAGATTGAATTTGTCTACATGTTATGGCATCAGAACAAAGAGCAGAAAATTCAATTAAGATTTTCTTTTTCAGAATATAATATTACAGAACCAATAAATGATTCTTAGTGATAAGCTATCCACATTGAAAGAAACCAAGTTCAATATAGTTTATTCTGGACTAATTATTAGGGTAGGAGCAAAGTTAACCAATATGATCCGAAATGCTCATATAATCTGGAAAAAATTTCTGAAAGCACATAAAGTAGGAAACCAACCTGGATTCAAGATCTCAGATGCGGAATTCTTGGATGTCAAAAAACTGGCTGTATTCCCATGCATATTGAACTTGATACTTGGACCTGGTACATGCAATTGCTCATCAGTAATTCCATATCCATTAGACTTCAAAGAATATCCTTTAGTAATAGTGAACTCGGGGTTGCATGCGCTATCCCATATAGAACGTGCAGGAGTTCGAGAATGAAGAATTGGGGTGTTGTTCGGCAGAAAACTCATTTGTTGCCTTCCTCCTGTACAGGTAAAAAAGGAATTTAGATGGGCTTTGAATAAATTTTACGAAACATAATGAGACTAGTCCTCGACCATTTCCTGTCCTCGTCAGTATCATTTGAGATTTTAAATTATTACCTGCTTTTGGTTTAGATGGTAGAGAACTATCCAAAAGCATGTCATTATCTTACTATCTTACCATATCATAAAGAGAGAACAAGCTAGAGTAACTAATCTGGTTTCTTTGGTATGGTCACTCCAAAATTGCAAATACAACCCATTTTTCAGTTTATTTACGATTGTTTGATATAAATTTTATCTAGGAAAAAATATTTTTTAATTAAAAAAAATGCTTAATGACATGGACAGAAGAAAACTAATCCAGATGAAGAATGGAAAAAAGAAAACTGTTTCACATCATACCACTAAATCATACAACATTTGTCAAAATATCATAATACACTGTATTTTAATTTTAAGTTTAGAAACATATCGTGCATGACCGCAAGTAAAGAGAGAGCATGCTAGAGTAACTACCTAGATCTCTTTGGTAAAAACACTACAAATTTGCAAATACAACTTTTTTTCAGTTAATTTACAATTTGTTTGATAAAAAATTTACCTAGCAAAAAAATATTTTTAATGAAAAAGAAACTGCTTCACATCACACCACTAAATCATACAGTTCATTTGGCCGAATATCATAACTGCGCTATGTATATTAATTTTAAAACTACAAATTTATCAAATGTATATAATTCAAAATATTGATATACTATACTGCAGGACCTCTAGCTTGGAAGAAGAATCATTGCAATATTACAGGCAACAAGAAGTCCATTACCATTCCATGTTGAAAATGGGGTAACGAATATGGTATACACTGTCTATAGAATAAAGTTTAAATAAACAACAGCAGGAATACCATAAAATTGCGATGAAACCCCTGCTTTTAACTGGATAGTTTCCTGCTGTGGCTTGCGGCGTCGTGCATTATGATGAGAAAGTCTTCTTCGACAACTGCGCTTCTTTTCATCAAATTCAGACAAACCATGAAACCTTCACAGAGAAAGAATCAAAGAAGAAAATTCAAATCTCTTAAAATTTTCCCAGAAATAATAATAATAATAATAGCAAGAGATAGAACTCATGTCATATTTTAAGTCGTACTCTCGACTCTCCCATAGATATCCTGTGCCAGATATATTATTAGACTCGTAAAACCAATAAAAGGGTTTTTATCCACAGAGTATCACCTGCTACACTGCTGGCAAAAACGACGTTCAACACCTCCAACAATAACCTTTGGACATTTAGAATGGCTATCACAAACTCTGTGCTTTCTGTGATATTCCTTGGCCATTGAAAGATCAAGATTGCAGTCCTCGACTTGACACCGTGGCATAGGGATATTCTGACCAGATGATTTTGTTTTCTTAGGTGTACTGCTGGACGAAGTAGGCATCACAAAAAATGAAGCCATCTTAGTATTTCCCATGTTCCCACTATTCTCGAAATAAGTCCTCTTTCCAAGTTTCAGATCAATTAGCGGTTCCTCTAAAGCGTTCAAAGGTGAAGAAGTTCCAGAAATCTCAATTCCATTCATGTCCATTTTCTTGCCAAAATTTCCAGAGGACATGAATCTGAAGTTAGGAGTTTGCATCCCATCCTTTGTAGAGGAATCCACAGAAGCTGAAATTGAGCTTTTAGCTGAAGAGCCGTGATCACCATCAGAGCCAGAGGCACTACTTACACCGCCTCCGCCTGACGGATTGAAGTATCCGCCATTGATTTCTCCATCATCAACAATCATCCAGTCTGCTAAATGCAACCTCTAGGGACTTTCATTAGCTTTCCAACCGAATCCACCAAAGTTTGGGAAAACCCACTTAGAATTTCACTCCATGTCAGGAAAGTAGCTCATTAAACAACCTCACTCACTTGATCTTTGAGCAATGAGATCTATACATGAATTCACAGTGGATTTGCAAATTTAAAGAACAAGCATTCACAAAACAACCTCACAAAGAACAGAGACAACAATATAAGGTTTCAAGAAATTAATGAGAAACTTTAACTGTACGATTTGCTAATCAATCATCCCATGGAGAGGTTGCAACTCACTGTTTCATGCAGAGATAGTGAAGCGAAATATCAATACACTTCACTCCCAAAATCACGGTTTTCAGACAAACTGACTCCTAAACATCACCACACGTAAGGAACAATGAGCCCCAGATTCCAGAATTCAAAAGAACTTTAATTCTTGCATCCTCAAAATTCAAGAATCAAGCAGCCAGATTAAGCCTACAACAACAAAATATAAACAGAAAAGTATCCAACTATAGTGGTGAATATATGCAGCTCCCTTGAAGCAGAGAACTACTTATTTTCTATTAAAAAGAAGAAAGGCCGACAAGCTAACGCTTTTCCTTCTGCTACCCATTTTACTTCAACAAATTTTGTAAGAATTCTTGTTTACAAAATAAAAGTAACTTTTAATTACAGTGAAGGAATTGCCTTTGACTTCCTCAAAACAGAGAAGGCCATATACATTAATGAGATCGACTAAGAAATTTAAATGAAAGGGGACTCCATGTTTTGAATGAAGCTAATATTATAGGCATAATATTGGAAAATAACTTTATCATTCATCAAACAAAGCCATCAGTAATAAAATATCCCCAAGGATAAAAAAACCTCAGGGAGTCGCCATCTGTGACTTCCCCCTCCTTACCAAACCCAAACCAAGTCCTTTTCCCCAATAAAATTTGCATGGATTGCTACTCAAGTGAAGTACAAAGGCCTACAATTTTTTTTTCCTACACTAGAACAGAAGATAATATAAACATGCAGTATAATTCGCTTATTTTAATACATTGATTAATTGAGCACAATTAAAATAATGGGTCTAGTTTATGGTCCCCCCATCTAGGGTTTGTTAGTGTCCTCGGTAACCGAAAGTAGAAGGAAAAGCTTTTCAGCTCCAGACAGAATGTCTTTCCCGAAGGAAAATCAGAACAAAAAACCACTTAACGAGATCGCTTTGCAAGGACGTGGAAACGCATCAAACACCATACAAAAAGCCACTAACTTTTATTTTTTTTTAAAATGCAAAATCAGCAGAGGTATGGAGAAAGATATAATCTTTTCCCCAATTCCCAGGCCGAATTTTCTTCGCGTTTAGCACATCTTTTCAATAAAAAAAAACAAAAAATCACTCTACTGCTCTTCCAAAAATAGGAATTAAAAATCAAAGCAAACCCATCATTTTTACCGTAAACGCTTCATTAATGACTGAATTTACTTCCCCCGGCTGGAAATCAATAAGGCCTTTCGCTGTTTGGTGGGTAATCATCACAGCAACAGAGAGTCAGTTAATCTGATGCACATAGTTAAAAAAAAAACATGCAAACAGGGGAAAAAGGAAAAAGGACAATTACCCGATAAAGAAAATGGAATGAGCCGTTATTAGAGAGAGAGAGTAGAGTGTGAAGAAGTGGAAGGGGGATTATTGGAATATATCCCAAAAATGATTCTTAAGTCTAGACTAGACAATCGAAATACATGGAAGTAGCTTGGTTAATCCGATTTCCTTGTTAATCAATCACTCATTAATTTGTGCACAACGACCAATTACTTTAATACGTGGATGGAAAGTTATTTGTAAAATCCTTGTCCTCGCAAAATTTTCCAAGAAATTTAATACTTTTATTTTGCTTCAAATTTCGATACAAATCCATTATTTTTAATTATTATTATTATTATTATTTTTTGAGGAGTTTTATTTATTTATTATTATTATTATATGATATAGTGGGAAGCTTACCAACACTCTGTTTCTTGTTTCTCCACACGAGTCAATTACATTTTACCACCATAAAAAACGTAGCATAGCAACTGGCGTGTTTTCTTACATTGAGTTTAGAACAAAAATGGCTGGCTGGCTGGCTGGCTGCCCTCGACAGACATCACCTCCATCTCATTTCCAAATTATCTTTTTTCTTGCCAAAACACAGCTGATTTAGCATTAAAATGGATTCCATCAACAAGTCATGAATCGCACCTAGATAGAGTCTTAGGCTAAGTCGATTCCATTCGCAATACAGTCTATTAGAGCCGTTTGGGCTCAAACAAAGTTGACAGAAACAAATGGTCATCCAAGTTTTTCAATGGAGAAGTATCTACTCGTATTGCTATACATACACTACCATTATGCAATTGTTCATAGTAATCCAATTATTATGCTATGCTAACAGAACATTTATGATGCATCAATTTCTGAATATTTGGCACATGATGTATAATTCAACACAAATTTCACCCAAGGGCCAAGACATGCGGCAAATGCCCCGACTGATCCTTTTCCTGCCCAAACCATGCCGTAGCCCTAATAGCCAGAAGAGGGCCAAATTCGATAGTACTAATAAAAAAATTTCCAATCGGATCGAAAAGGAAAAAAAAGAAAGAAAAATTAAACAATAAGTTCAATTCAGACATACAGATGACACTCGAACTGAGAATTAACACAGTTCGGTGCTCTAAGGACATTACACAAGTGAAAATCCTGGATACTCATTTTTGGGTTGTGGCCTTGTGAGTTGGTTTTGGTGCCTGATTAATCTGCTCGACGATTGTGGCCTTGTGCTGTCCTGGAGCGATGATCCATGAAAGGAAAATCCAGCCTTTCATACATTTGCTTAGATCTGACTGTCAAAAAAGTGTGTATAGCCTTCATACAAGCACCCCCCGTAATTTCATACAATCTTGAGCACCTTCGAACAATTCCAAGAAAAATAGCAAATGCTCTACTTCAACAACATTTGAAGTTCAAGAATACCCTGTCAACCATTTCTCTACATAGATTTAGTGTCCTAATCCATGTTCATATGCTGGTTAACAGGGTATTCTCAGTGCATCCAGCTATGAAAAAGTTTCGCCCCTTGTGATCTGATGACACCCTAAGAGTTATCCATGTGTCCATTTTTATGATGATTTAGTTCACCCGTTGTTCTCCGAGAGAAGTTCAATTCCCTTAATTTGAGAAACTCCTCCATCCATGTTGTTGTCGGCATTTCCATCACAATCAACTTCCTTCACAGACTCAATGTCTTTGTCAGTCTCCAGAAAGTTGATTCCCTCAAATTCTGACAACGCTTGAAGAACTTCTAATGGAATAGATGCAGGATCTAGCTCACGGCAACCCTTTAGAACCTTTGCTCCTTCTTTACCGGTGAGCAAATTGGACGGCACTTGATGAGAAAACCGAGACATTTCTTCCATAGGAATTCTACGTATTTTATTTGGGTCAAAATGCTGATGGAAAACGGCTTTAAACCCAGAGATTTTAACAAGGGGAACTACAATTACACCGTATTCCTCAACATAGTCTTGAAGTATTTCCACCATGTCGTATTTGTGTATTACTTCATCTTCAGTGAGCTCATTCCAATCCGAGGACCAATTCCTGTACAAAGCCCAAATGTCACCTCTTTGAGGAAATATTTTAACGGTCTCAGAAGTGAATTTTACAAATTGGACTTTGTGTGAGAAACAGTCCAACGAGGTACAGATGTCAAGTCTGCCAGTTCTAAATTCCCCACATGTTCTAGAAAAGCCATTAATAAACCAATTTACATGGCCTAGTCCATCGTTGGTCATAGAATTTAGCCAACTCAGCCTAATCTTGAATGGATTTAGAGATATCACACTGTGAATCATGGTATAATGTCTCGGCATTCCATCATCATCATCATACACGGCCCATACCTGGTTGTCTCTGAAACATTGCACTGTCCTGTCTTTATCAAAACCATGAAAATCTGGATCAGGAACATTCACCAACATTCGCTCGACGTGTTCCGCAGAAAGACCTGAAGTACTATAACACAGTTTATTCAAAGGGACTCGACTGTTAGTCTCGACTGGCTTACATAACTTAGTAACACGTGTACAACTACAATTGTTTGTGTTTGACGTGCCATTTTCTTTGGTATTTTCATGAACCACCACTGCTACTGGATTCATCATGTTATATGGCACGTGTTCATTTAGTTTCTTAAGTATTTCCTCACGACCCTTCTCCATTAGCAAATGGTTGCTTGTATGTTTCTTCAAGGTATCCTGTTTGACAGCAGAGAAATCTGTGACCCGAATGGTTCCAGTTTCACAGATCCCATGTTTTGTAGTCTCCATGCTATTACCAAAGCTGTCAACACCTTTTCTCCTCTTCACAGCATCAGAACGGCCAGAGATTTCAGCACCCACTGGTCTTTTTGATGCAAGATTCTTTCCTCGCAATGTCTCCCCTCTTCTTGTGGCAGCCTGTGCTTTCTGCCTTTCCTTCTTAACTTTCTCATAAGCTTGCTTAACCATATTTGCCGCTTGAACAGCAGTAGCAGAACCTGTTGACTCAAAGAATGGAGCCCACCGGAAGTTACTATGATTGGATTCGTTATCGCGACTGAAACCTGGAGTTCTTGCATGAGTTGTGGCTGAGTTCTTTCGCAGGGCATTACTTCCCTGATAGCTTGTATTTTTCCATAGCTTAGAATTCGCAGTCTGAGATGATGATCTCTTGGAGCCTCGGCTAGATGGAGGCTCGATTTCAATAGCAAAGTAGGCCTCATGGCAATTGGGGCAAAGAAGATGGTGGTTGAGATACACTCTGAGATATTCATATTGCAGCCTACATCGATCACAGACAGTCCAAAACGTGCGACGCTCCATGAGAAATGGGGGAGGAGCAGAAGAGAGGTCCCTCTTGACAGTATTATTACCCTTTGTAACCCCATCTCTGCTATGAAAATCATCCTTCGGAACCCCATTCCTGTTACTAGAATAATCCTTAGGAATCCGTTTCGTTTTATTAGAATTGCAATTTGTAAACCTTGGCTGCGAAGCTACTGCAAACTTGTAGAACCCATTTTGCATTGGCGTTGAAGGATCTGCCTTCATAGACCGATTTCTTTGCTGGAATGCCACACCATACCTCCTATCATATGCTATTCTCTTGGACTTATCTGAAAGTAAATTCCAGGCTTGCGAGACAAGTTGAAATGCCCCTTCAGCCCCAATGAATCTATTTTTGTCAGGATGGAGGAGGAGAGCAAGTTTTCTATACTGTTTTCTTATGGTCTCATCATCAGTGAAAGGATTCACATCGAGCACACCATACCAGTCACATTCTTCTTGCATTTTCTTTTCTTCAGCGCAAAGATAGATCTCAAGAGTAATCAACATTTGGGAAATTCCGTCAAGTTCAGGATATAAATTCCTAGCCTTCAAAGCAAATTTTTTTGCCCCCTTAATGTCCTTTGCTACAAACTTCCTCTCAGCAATTTCTTTCGCTCTCACAGCCTCATCTCTGTTGCACTCCATTGACACTTGGATTCTCTCTACCTCCATCCTCCTTGTATCATCACACTAAACGGCACTTAAAACAAAACACACTCGTCATCAGAATTCCAAAAAAAAAAAAGGAAGAAGAAAACTGATCCTACATTCTATCTTCAAATAGAACATAGGAGAATGTAAATTAACCAAGCTAGAGAACAAATAAAAACAGCCAAGAAATGCACAATCAGCACTTTTCATCAAGTCATCAAATAATTCCAAGATATAACAATACCAAGATCTCAAAATTACTTGTGAAAAGAGAACTGCAACAAAATAAGAAATAGAAAATGTCATTTAAAATCCAGTAACGCTAACTTGCCACTGCAAACAAGTGAATGAAAAAAGATTACAAGCACCAAAAGCTGAAGAACTGGAGCGTAACTCTAAAACAACATACCAATTAAAAGCTTAGGAAATCACATTTCAATCCCGAAAACAAACCCTTAATCAGATGATCGGTCATCATCAAAACACAAACCTTGTGATAGAGAGATGGATACCTTAAACGAGAAAAATGCCTACAGACCAGACCGACCCTATGGAGCAGGAGTAGGAGCACGAAAATTTGATTATTGCGAATTCGTCCCCGCGAATCCCCTAATGATTTTAGGGCATAAATTTATGTGGGCCCCACACGAAAAAATGAATTTTATTTATTTATTTATTAAAACAATTGACGAATTTCTTTTTGAAACTGCGTTTTCATTTATTCAATCTGTTCAAGTTTTATTACAATTCGATAAAGTCCTTATCTTTCAAGGTCACGTTTTATAAATCAAATGTGGTTTTCTGAAAGTAATACAACTGCATCGCCGCACTAGGACTAGGAGCATATATATATATATATATATACTAGAAAGGACACGTGCGTTACACGTGGTTAACAAATGATCGAACCATAATTATGAAATTTGGATATTGTCTAAAATCATTTGATTAATATCATGTTTTAGAGTATTTGCTAACCTAAACAGATCAAAACACAATAGATAAAATAACATCATGACCATAAACATATATATTCACTTGTTTATATGACAAACTTTTCAATCAACGTGATTATGACATAATAACAACTTTGTCAAACCAGAAAAGATTTTTTCCATCCAAATACCATTCATAAAAGAAAAATAATAAAAATAAATTAATAAAGTAATGGATTTACTATGGCCCAAATCACAATATACTTAAATGAAGCACACAAAATTATAAGTGATAATAAAAAAAATCTCTTAATTGATTAAAATTAGCATCCTATTTTCAAAATAAAACCACTAAAATTGTTATCAAGTTTAATTCAATTGCTTTTGCTAACTTTTAACCCTTTATAGATTTTGTTTACCTTTTTATGTTTGGTTTTTAAAATTACATATTTAGATAATTAATTTTATATCAGAATACATATTTTCCGGTGGATACTTTTAACTAAATTTCATTAAAAAAATTTCTACATGCAAAAATGCTTCATAAAACAAAAATTTACATCTTATAGCTTTCGAGCAATGATTGTAAACAAAACATAGAGATCACTTCCTTTAACATCCATTTTAAGGAGAAAAAATATTTCTAAAATTATTTTCAAAATAATCTCAAATTTAGTCAAAAATTCATTAATGATCGATAAAAAAATCATATGCTAAATCAGTAAATCAACTGCTATAACTATCAAGTTTTATTACAAAAAACTTGAATCACTTGCTATTATGAAAGATTTTCATTCACATGATTGTAATATAACAGAATAAGATATGATAAAAAATGAAAATGACTCGAACATTATTAACTATAATAGAGCGAATTTCTAAATATTTAACATCATCTTTGGGACTAAATTAAAAACTAAGTTAATATAAATATATATTCTACTTTTCTTCTCAGATGATAAAAAAAATGCACTAACCAATAAAGAGACATCAGATAAAAATGGATCAAGAATGTCAAGCACAATAAAAGTATTTCAATTTATTTGTATCATCAATTGCAAGCTGAAACATCAAAGGTTAAACAAATTATGTATGTGAAGAAATGAAATGAAAAACAAAAAGGAAACAAAATACTACATCATCATAATAGAATTGAAAACCTCTTTCGACAAACAAATGCCACAAAGAAGTAAAAAAAGGTGAAAATAACAAAAAAACGAATGTCACAAAGAAGAAAAAGAAAAGCATGGAGAAAACAATTTAAAAAAAGTGAAAAGAATGATAAAACAAGTGGAAAAAAAATACAAAGCTAATACTAAAGGTCACAAGAATATAATAAACACATGAACTAAAAAATAAATATACAAGACATCAATTTCTATTAACATAAATACAATTGAATGATAACTACTAAAATGAATTAAATCCTATTAACCTTAACATGGATAATGACTAAAATAACCCTATCAACTATGTCAAAATGCAAAATAAGAGGTCATAATAGTAAGGTCACAAATAGAACTCTATAAATATATATATATATATATATGGTATTTATCTTGATAGAGGAGGTCTGTTAATTCTTCAACATTGACTTTAAGCTCTCACAATACAAGGTAATAAGAAAGAAAGAAAGAAAGAAAGATCCAATCTTGCCATATGATTCCTACAACTCTTCTTCGCTGGTATCGAAACCAGGCAATTCCAACTGGGGAAGCTCCGGAACAGATGGAGACTCAAAAGAAACTTTGTCCTTGATAGAGGAGACCTGTTTCATCACTTGTTGAACATTCACATTCACATTCACTTTAGGCTGGCCATTGAAAAATCTTTTCGCAATACCTCCCAGGGATTCGAGAGGACTGGACAATACATGTTTGATTTTCAAAATGAGGGAGACTTCCGATAGCTGCCAGGTAAGGGTTACCAGAATCATGGCTGAGAGAAGGCCGTGTGTAATCAAGTTCTGCCTCTTTACCTTGTTCAATTCTTCCATGATTTCGTCACAGCTATGAGTATTAACATGTCCAGATTCGGATTCATCAGGCTCCCAGTTTTCTTGTTCCAACTGTCGGTCAATTCGCAAAAATTGCAAGTAAAACCTTCCCAATCAATCAAATATAAACAGTATGTCTTGCATTGCAGCTCTAGCCAAGAAATGAAGATAGACAGGAATTATTTTCCTTCCAATAATTTAATTATCAATTCACCAATAACTAATAATGTATGTAAAACCCTAATAATTCTTCTACCCTGGTGAATAATTTAAAAAAAAAATCAAAAAACTATGAGTTACCTCAAGTGGTGGGAACAGGGGTACTCAAATAAGAAGAATCATACAGAGGAATTGAAACCAAAAAAAAAAGAAAAAAGAAAAAAGAAAGCTTCTTTATAAGTAAATAATCGCGGGTGGATGGATGGATACCTGAGTACGTAGGTCGGAGAGCAAAGTCCGCCGATGGACAGAGGTTCCATTTTCATACCCATCTTCTTCTTCCTCCACCAGCAGTTGATTAATGGCTTCCTGTATCACCTTCAAATTTTGCTGCGACTCCATTTCACATCGACCCGCCGTGAAAATGAATGGTACGGGTGGGGTCTTGTTTTAACATATCAAAAGACAATTTTTGCCGTATTAAAATTCAACTTAAAATTAAAACTCATTCCAAACATAAAAACTGAACTCGAACTCCAATTATACGAAAAACTCAACTCAAATATAAAAACACAACTCAAACTCAACCCAAATATAAAAACTCAACTCAAATAAAAAAATTCAACTCAAAATCGACCCAGTAATGAAAAATTAGACTCAAACTTGATTCAGTGTTGAAAATCTCGACCCCGTGATAAAAACTCGATCCAAATATAAAAAAATCAACCCAAACTCCACTCAAATAAAAAAACTCAACCCATCAAGATAAAAAATTAGACTCAAAATCGATTTAGTGATGAAAAACTCTATCCAGTTATAATTCAACTCAATATAAAAACTCAACCCAATGATGACTAAAACTTGATCTAATGATGAAAAATCGACCCAATGAATAAAAAATCGACCTATTGATGAAAAATTAAACCCAAAATCGATCCAATGAAAAAAAATTAGACCCAAACTCGACCCCAGAATTCTTATGGGTTTTTTGTATTTTCTTGCATAATAAAAATAAAATGTTGAAATTAACTTGATGGTAAGACGAGTTCCTGCAAAATTATATTTGGGTTCGAGTCTTAACCATTTCAATAAGTTGCTATCAAAATTTTTTTTTCCTTTTAAAAAATAAGAGTGAAAAAACTAAAACATCCTTAAATTCACTCAATTAAAAAAATCATATTCATTTCAACTCAGATAAAGCCTATATATTTTAATGACCCAACACGCCCTGGTATTAATTAAATTATTATATATATTATTTTTTATTTTTAATAAAAGTAAAAGTACTATCAAGAAAACACGACATTTCATTCATGTAAAAAACAAGAAAATCGAAGCATCAGCAGACAACAAAGTGAACGGTGGTCCCATGGCCTTCACGAGCCCATTTCACGTCATCGTTGAGCTCTTAAATTAAATTCTCTCATTTTATTATTATTATTATTATTATTATTATTATTGAAACTTGATTAACAGAAAGTCTACAACAGCTAAGAAATTAGAAGAAATATTAGATTTCTAAAAACAGCACTCACACCCAATCATGTGTATAATATATCATTACACCAAAATAATATTAATATTATACTCTTCACTAATTAATCATTTAAAAAATTATAAGTATTTATTTAATAGATGCATACATGCACGAACAATTCTGATTGGTGGGTTTCTACCCTCACCGCCATACTCTTTTAATTCCGATGTTTTTAATTGGTGACCTATTACTTTATTGATGGGCTTAATTTAAAATTTAAAATTTAAAACAGAGATATTTAAGAAAATAGATTTTGTCAATCAAATTTTTTTTTTTAAAAAAATAATCTGATAAAGTGTATTTGAAATAATCGACATAAAATTGTTTTTAAAAAATGATGATTGATTGATTAGAAGGGGATAAAACGAGACTAAGTCTATCTATAAACTTACCCTTCCGAGGACCCCCGGCTCCACCAATGAGGGGGGGTGTCTTCACCGTGAAGCAACTATATAATACGAAACCACTCGAGTCATTCGACCAACTGAATACTTCTGCTGCGTATTTATTATGTTAATGTTAAATAAATACGACATCACATAATGTCTCCACACCGGAGAACGAAAATGTTGTAGGCTTGCTCGATCTTAGAAATGATGCTGTTGTGCTCCCGTTGTTTGGCTGTCAGCAACCACGTTGAGATCTATCATCTTCATTGCATTGCTGTTCTTAGTTCCAACAATCTGTACATAAAATGGATTCCCGGGTTATGTTATTTTGCTCTTCTATTTATATTTTAGGTCCAAAACTAATCTCTTTTTCATTCAAATAAAATGGCAAGTCTCGGGCTCGTATCACCTTTTCCTCCATCTGCTTATTATCTTCAGCCAGCATCTTTTCCTGCTCATACAGGGGGGACCAGGTAAGTAGCAACACAAATACTTTCATCCGTTATAAATATTTTGCTCGTGTATCTTTTATATGCGTAAATTTTGTTTGAGACGCGGTGTTCATTGAATTCAAACCATGAACTTCATCTCCGAATGCTCCAGTCAAGTCATTTTAGACGAACATTATACTTGCGCCAACTGGAGGAGCTTTAATTTGAATGGCTCAAGATTATAATCGACTAGCTTCAGATACAGTGCTAATGAAAGCTATAAACAATTTAGCAGGACGATGAAGTAATTTACAGCATTTAGATAGGCGTTTCATGGATAGAATCTCTAGATATGGGTTCTCAAATGGTTGCTGCAGGAGATGAGCTCAAGTTAGGAGACAAAATTACTAGGAAGTCAAACTAGATGAAGCTTGTCTGGTTTTCTTGTTAATTGACTAAAATAACTATAACGCTGCCGTCCAAAAACTTCCAATTAAGCGGATTTTAGTTGAGAAGAAAGTTTGTATGCCAGGAGAAGGTATTTGAGTCTATGGTAACAAGGTGAAGAATATCTGCTTCTGAATCAAGAAAGCTAATACGATGATCACTCATCTAGTTTGTGACTAGAGTTTTTGAACTCTTAAAGTATAATATTTAGTGGCGAAGTCCTACAAACAGTGATGGAATGGAAAATAGATGGCAGAATACCTGTTCATTAAGACTTGATATTGAATCCAGCATCAAACGTGTCTGCGTGAATTAAATAAATGATTATCAACTCATTTAATGGTGTGCGTATATATATTATATGTGTGTGAAGATACTCTGCCAATTTATGCTATATAACTAAATGGACAACATTTACAAGACAATGGAATAATAAAAAGAGAAAAGAGAAGAAAAAAAATTCTTGACAAGCAAGAAAGGGCATTTTAGAAAGTTGGACAAAGACAACAAATTAAAAAATTGCTGGTCACCAAGTCTCGCACGAAAGTTTTTTTTAATACAAACAAGATACTAAACAGAGTACTAATATTAGTTCTAATGACCAATTTTCTTGTTCTTCAGCTTACTGCACTTGCTGGCCAGAAATCTGTTCTTGCATAAACACAGCATCACCAAACTTCCCTCATTAAAAATCTCGCTGCAGCAAAGTAAGTTAACACTTTTATGTTGGTAAAACACCGGTTTATCTTTCTTAGTAACTAATTGATGTTAAACAATTGAGATTGTAGCATCAAGACAATCTTATCATCGAACCGCCACAAGACAAAAGCATCATAGTGCTACGGCCTTCCCAATGGGAAATGACAAACATATCCACCATATCATATAAAAGCTCATTCTTATAAAATTCACCAATTAACAATGAAGCCTCTCAAAACCTTCCAGCCCTTGGCCAAAATTAAGCGTCTTTGCCAAAACTTTGGAAACACTCAAGGGCTAGTAAGAAATGTTGAACAATACATTCTTCCACTCTGCCCACATCAATTCGGAACCACTCATAAATATCTTCTTAAAATATGACTGTCTTCTGCATAATTAAGAGACTATCTCATCATCACCATTATCTTCTACATAATTGAGACTCTGTGAAAAATTATTTGATAGATGACCCAGTTGGTAGCAACAAAAAACATTTCCCAAGAGTAGGACATGCATCAGGGTCATTATTGATTCGTTGTGGTCGCTGATTTCGATCCAGAGTATTAGGTCGAATAGGAGCTGAAGTTCTATTCTGATTAGGGATTAGATTTTGTGTCGAATGGGTATCATTACCATGGTCTTCGTTTCTAAGAAAAGTTGTAGGTCCCTTTGGAGTGGACAAACCCTCCTAAGTTGGTAGTCAATAAGGAGGTCTCATAGTGATCTATTGACTTTATTTTCCACTTTCATTGCCACATCAACAACGTTCGTCACGGTCCAAACTCCTTGAAGTAGCAGTCGGAATTGAATAATAATCAACTATAAACCTCCAATATAACGAACAATTAAGTGATCCTCCGTCTCATACAAATCGACTCGAGCATTCAATCAATAAGAATCCTCGTATTCATCCACCATGCAATTGTAATTTTGATTTTTTTGGTATAGGAATTGCCTATAATCTACTTGTAAGCCAATAGTTTCATGGGAGAACTAGACAAGTAATCTTACACAAAATTTCTGTCTTAAAAATTTACCTTAATCAAACAAGCTTTGGATCATGCGGTTAGTTAAAGAAAGTTATATACTAATGTAGCTAAAGAAAGTTATATATTAATGTTGCTCATCTCTTAAAATACCAAGAGTTCTTATGTAATCAGAATACATAAAATACTATCCCTCAAAAAACAGAATGCATGATATACTAATTCTAAGGAAATTAGATTACTACCAAGTCGTGGTAGAACACAAAGACTTTAAATCTAATGCACTTTAACGACATAAAATTCTTGAAAATATAATTAAACATTATACTTTTGTTGCATCACCCTACCTAGTTGAACCCTGAAACTTTAATCCTATTTATGATATTTCATCTCACAAGTTAAAAAAAGAAATGAAAACAAGTAGTAAAAATTGCAAAGAAAACATAATCAATATTGATTGGAAAAAGGAAACTGTAATGTTTGCAGATGCTATAGTAAAATCTACAATGTGAAAGGTAAACCTTTGTCGATAATATAAAACTAAAACCTTAAACTTGGGTTGCATCACCCTACCTGGTTGACCCAGAAACTCTAATCTTATTTATGATATTTCATCTCACAAGTAAAAAAGAGATGAAAACAAGTAGTAAAACTGACTCAAAAAGTAATCAATGTTGAGCAGAAAAAGGAAATTATGATGTTTGCAGATGCTATAGTAAGTAAAATCTACAATGTGAAAGGTGAACCTTTGTCGATCTTGCTCGTATAAGTGCAGCCTGAAGTTGAGTCTCCAGATTCACAAGGTCAGTCACACTAAGCTTATCAATGCATGGCTCCCCAAGTTCCCTGTGAGAATTGAGTCAAACATCATGTATAAAACAAGTCAATGGGTCTATGAAAATTAAGAAAGTATGCAGAGGAATAAAATGACTGCCTTTCCACAATTTGAAGGAGATCTCCACTAGTGAGGAAACCTGTAAATTTAGAGCACTGCTCCTGCAATGCAAACAAGCCAACATCCATTAGCTTTAAAACTTTAAGCTTAATTTAAAAAGAGGGTACCACTCCTCTTGAAATCTCAAGAAGAAGAGCCATGCATTTATTGGTTTTACCTTAGTAGTTTATACAACTACTAGTTAAATAAAGTCAGATGCATGGTTCATGAGTTAAATTTGTAAAGTGTTTACTGCTTTATCATTCTTGAAGTGATTACGGAACAATGATTATTGACAAAATAAAAGATATATCAAATATTCAGTCTAATATTCTGATTTAGAGTCTGGTGAGAGATGAGAGATCCAGAAAAGAAAGGGAGAAGTCATGACACTTGCATTGCTATAGTGGAGGTTCTATTGTCAGTGGCAATATTTTTTGAGGAGGGTAGCAAGGGTAGTTTGAATAATACAAAATGTTATTTGTCATGGATGGAATATTCGATGATGTATCGTCCATGGTCAAACAAGTTGAACTTTAAATGTTACCAAGAATTCCAGGGACACATTCTGCTTTACAGTGTATCTAAAAGAACCCAATGTAGTCCTTCTGTATAAAAACAGTCAAATAGCGTCAAAACTCTTTACGTCGGAAAATAGTAAAGGTTATCAGGAGATTCACTTCAAACAAAATACACAAATGTATTTTGTGCATGGTGCTATCATACATAGGACACACGACAGGGTTGATGTCCTCTTCGTGAAGTGCATTTTTATGCGCACCTGTTTCTCAGTAACTCCTGTTGATGAAATTGGTTCCTTCTCAGCACGACTGTGATATGATTGCAGGATTTCCATAAGGCTGGATAAATAATCAAGATTAGTTCTAGTCCCAAGAGATACTCGTCTATAGAAATTAATTACGAGGCACATAAACCAAGGAGGTGAATAGAACATTCAGGAGGTGAATTAATGCAAGCAAAAATGATATAATACACAACGATTCGGGTGGATTAAAATCTACTTGGAACAACCATATATGAGAATCATCATACAGTTTAAACTCAAGCTAACAACATAAAGTTGACGTACTAATGATAGGGAAAATGTTTTCAAGTAGCCATCTCAGGTACCATGATCATGTCTTTCAGAAACTCATGACTTCAGTTTGGAAAATCTCAAACATGACCTATTTCTCCTATCAGAAAAGTGTAATTCAACGTATAAAATAAAATCCTTACAAAAAAGAGACTCCGCGAGGGTCAGACACCTATACAAACCGGGCTATCCTTTCTTAGACATCAGTTTGAAGTTGCACAAGAGCCAGGAATCTAACATACATATAAATATACCACTTCAATTGTGAATTTTCTTNGCGTGTGGTAATAAAGGAATTAAACCATGTAATATAATTAATGAGAGAACAAGCCATGCATACAAATTTATGATAAATTTGGAGCAATTTTCTTAAGGGTTTTTTTTGTAATTCATTGTCCATCTTAAATGAATTTGGACATTAATACACATTCCTCTTTATTTCTTAAATTTTTTGCCAAAAAAATTATTATTTTACACTTCCTTGTTCATTTAAGTTAGCAAATTAAATTAATATATCTTTTGAAGGTTTTTTGTGATTCATTGTCCATTTTAGATAGATTTGAATATTAATTCACATTATTTTTTATTTTCTCAATTTTATGTAAAAAAATTATTTATTTACGTTTCTTAGTCAATTTTTGTGATTCATTGTACATCTTAGATATATTTGGACATTAATATACATTCTTATTTTTTTTCTAAATTTTAAACTAAATTTATGATATAATCTTTAAAAAAAATTAATCAATATAATCCTTATAATAAATATGAATTATATTGATAGTTTATTATCATTTCTTATATATTACAATTTTACATATAAAATTTTTTAACTAAGTATTATATATTATTTTATTTATTTATGTTTTTTAATATATATATATTTATTTGAGTGGTATTATGTTAAAATTTTATTTCTCTTAAATTATTAATCACGAATATTAATTTATAAATGATTGATTCTGATATAAAATTAATTATCTATAATATGTATTCTTAAAAAAAACATAGAAATTAAATAAAATTTGCAATGTGTTAAGAGTTAGCAAAAGAAAAAGTGATATTTACCTTAATAACAAGTTTAATGATTTTATTTTAACATTATTATGATAATTTAGTAAATTAAGATAATTTTATTTGACGCTTGTCTATGTGTACTCTATTTAAGTAGATTTTAGTTTTGATTTTGGTAAAATTCACTATTCTGTTAATTTTATTTTTATTGTTTTTTTTTTGAATAATTTTGAATGAAAAATATTTTTGCTGATTTATCATTTAAGAGAGCTGTATTAGGTCGCGGATTGAAAAATATCATATAAATAAGTGAATATATATATGATTTATTGTCATCATGTATTTTTATGTATTATGTTTTGATATATTTAGATTGATAAATACTTATAAAATGATGTTATTCAAACGACTTTAAACATTATCTAATTCTCGTAATTATATTTTTCATTATTAGTCACCTATGTGCGATGCACGTGTACATTCCTAGTTAAAAAAAATGTACAAGTTTCACAAATGATGAGCTAAACAATAATAAGTTTTTTTTAACCAATGAACAAGGAACAATGTGAAATTGAAAATGAGAATTATTTGAATGCCTGAGCTTTTCACATGTAGACTTCTATGTTTTGCCCACAATGCATATATTTTCGTTTTCGTGCAATGGTCAGCTTTTCAGATATGTTATATTTCATACTTTAGACGGGCACAGGTAATCGATTATTTTGGTTACCTCATGTTACCATACAATTTCATCATCAGAACAATGAACATTATTTACCTTAACTTCTAGTTCCCTCCTCCCGGTGGATAAGTATCATAGATCAAATGAAGTAAGCCATCTCAATTTCTAAGAGAAACGAGATAGCTTGTGACTCATAAGAATAACATAGGTATTACAGATCAAATTAAGTAAGCCATTTCAAGTTCTAAGAGTAACGGGAATAGCTTGTGGCTCATAAGAATAACACAAGACCGTAGCCAGCAATTTTTTTTTTAAAAGCTCTCAACAAAGCTAACTCACACTAAGAGGCCCAGATAGCTTGCATGGCTCTGATCCAGCTGATGTGCTAAAACCACACTATTAATTTTCTAAAGTTCCAATCAAGGATACAAAACCAGGGCAGATTAATACATCACAAGACCTTACTCAAATTCACAAATGTATAAACTAGGCAATACTGCATTCTAATATATGTATGCTGAAAACATTTTATTGTAATCGTCTTAAAAACCAATCAAGTATACAAAACCAGGGCAGATGAATGTATCTAGGAATGTTACCTAATTTAAGGATGTAAACCAGGCACAGTTATCAGAACACAGAGATGAACTAAGAACAGAATAATTGTCAGAAAATAAAAATGTATCATATGTCCGTCTATGCATTGTACAATAAATGAGATTCACTGATTGACCTGTCATATGTCAGTCTATGCATCGTACAATAAATGAGATTCACTGATTGACCTAACTTTCAGGATCCTGTTAGTTCTAAAGTACAAAGCACCTTAGCATGCTACCCTAATCAAAGATTAAGTGCCCAATATTTATACTTCAAGACTGATTGACCTAAATTTCAGGATCCGGAATTCTGGATTGTGCTAAACCACAAAGCACCTTAGCATGCTATGCTAACTTTCAGGATCCGGATTCTGCTAAACCACAAAGCACCTTAGCATATCAAACATCAAGTGCCAGTCAATCTTATGTAACTTGAGAGTTGAGATATCAAAAAGGAAATATACAGGTATATCAACATGTCATGTCCCTTTTGAAGAACATTACCTTCTAGTATAGTTTCTCACAAAACATGGGGATGTGAAAAATTGACTTTGCCCTTTAGATTGCACTTCATTGACCAACTCCACTGATTAACTAGTTGAGAGTAAAGGACCAAGACGTTTTTCTTACGAAAACATTAAAAAAGCTTTGAGCCAAAATATATGAAATGCATTCAAAATGCTGCATTGATTCTTGAATTAGTCAATACTTTTTTACTTCAATTTCAAACAGTTTCTCCATATTATTAACAATATCAGGCATATCCATCTCAAATAAATTCAAGAATCGGACGATACGTTTTTATTTAAATTTCAAACACCCTTTCCATCTTACTAACAATCCCAGGCAAATGTCTTGCTTTCATGATGCCCATTTGTTCCGTGTCAAATAAATTTGTATTCGATGCTAAATTGTGTTCTACATTTTAAAGACTTGGTTCTAAAAAAATTATATAAATGAAGCCATGTGGAAAACTAAGATCTACGCTAGAACCAACCAGTAAGGTAGCCTACTCGGTTGAAAGTATGAAATGGGACCTTAGGGTGCATTTGTCCTTGAAACAATAATTGAATTTTTGACGCATAATAATCGTTAGATGCATTAACCTTCTAAAGTTCAATTATTAATTAACTCTAAAAAAGCTCTAACATGAAACTTCAGCATCTTTAGTGCAACTAGATTACCAACACCTCAGCAAGAAAACTTTGATAAGTTTGAAATATTCATCATCACACTTTAAATGCACTTCTCTAGTTCCGTTTGAGATGCTCTAACCATAAGGAATTCTGGGACTCTCTAGGAGATGTAGTTAGTATAATCCCCCACGAAGAAAATATCTTCTCAGGCGGAGATTTAAATGGCCAAGTAGATAAGGATAGAGTTGGGTACGAGAAGGTTTGCCACTGGTGATCTTGGGATAGTAAACACTTTCTATAAGAAGAGGGAAAATCATTTAGTAAACCTTTAGGAGTCTGCATAATATATGTTAAATTGATTACTTTCTTGTAAGGAGACAAGACTTAAGTAGTTGTAAAAATTGTAAGATCATAGCAAGAGAATGCTCGACGATCTTTGCCTTAAGAGTAAAAGCAGATTAAACAAAGGTCAGATTAGGCCGAGGATCAAATGGTGGACCATGAAGGGAGATGTGTGCCAAACTCTCAGGAATAAGATTTCAGATAGTCAGTCAGCCCGTCCTCGAAGGATGTAAGGAGGAAGGATAAGACCGATACATCTAAGTTATTTGAACTCATGGCTAACCATATAAAGAGTGGGGAAAGAAAAGTACTTGGAGAGGCTAAAAGGAAATGACAACACGACAAGGAGACATGGTGGTTGAACAATGAGTTGCAACAAGCCATTAGGGAAAAAATAATAAGGTTCAAGAACTGGTAAGAATCTAGAGACCAAGGATCATATGATCTATATAAAGAAGCCAAGAGACTCAGT
The DNA here is from genome assembly GCF_012295235.1 of Primulina huaijiensis. Taxonomy (NCBI): domain Eukaryota; kingdom Viridiplantae; phylum Streptophyta; class Magnoliopsida; order Lamiales; family Gesneriaceae; genus Primulina; species Primulina huaijiensis. The sequence continues at coordinate 191,650 of NC_133312.1, read as the reverse complement.
AGTAGAGCAGTAAGAGATGCTAAGAAAAGATCTTATAATGATTTGTATGATAGGCTAGGTACAAAAGAAGGAAATAAAGATATTTTTAAGATAGCGAATGCCAAGAATCAAAACACTAAAGCCTTGAGTCATATCAGGTGTATCAAGCATGAAGATGGTAGAGTTTTAATGCAACATAAAGCTTTCCTAGATAGGTAGATGGATTACTTTAAGAACTTACTCAATAAGACAAGTGCAGAGAATTTCAGCGTGGGTAGACATGAGATGCAGGAAATAAGACATCCAGTGTTCAATCGTAGAGCTAGTGCTAAAGAAGTAACAGAGGCACTGAAGATGATGAAACTGGGGAAGGCAGTTGGACCGGATGAGATCCCAATTGAGGTATGAAATTTTCTAGGGGAAGTTGGGATCCATTGGCTAACTAGGCTCTTTAATAGGATTCTAAATACTATGAAAATGTCAGAATCTTGGAGACATAATATTGTAGTGCCAATTTATAATAATAAAAGAGATATGTAAGACTGTTCAAAATATATAGTGATTAAGCTTATGAGCCATAAGCTGAAGTTATGGGAGCGAGTGATAGAGCGGAGACTTAAAAATATCACACTACTGTATCAGAGAACCAATTTGGTTTTATGCCAGGTAGGTCTACAATGGAAGCTACTTTCTTGATTAGAAAAATGATACAGAATATAGAGAACAAAAAAGTTTGCATATGATATCTATCGACTGAGAGAAAGCCTATAATAGAATGCCTAGATAATTAATCTGGCTTAGAATGAAGCAAATGCTTCAATACTACATCGGGACCATTAAAGATACGTATAAAGGTGTCGTAACTAGTGTTAGGTCTGTTGGAGGGATGTCATGTGAATTTCCAATGGCAGTAAGATTTCATCAAGGATCGAATTTAAGCCCTTAACTCTTTGCTTTGGTTATGGATGAGCTAACGGGACATATTCATGATAAGGTACCTTGGTATATATTGTTTGCAAATGATATCGTCCAAATAGACGAGAAGGTGTAAATAAAAAATTAGATATATGGCGTAAAGCACAAGTAAAGGTTTTAGAATTAGTCGCTCGAAAAAAGAATATTTAGCTAATAACTTTGGTCCTGAATTTGACGAATTGGTTTTCCAATTCAGATTGATGGTCGAGAAGTCCCAGAGTGTGAAGCTTTTCGTTATTTAGGATCTATTATTCTAAAGACTGAGGACATTAAAAAAGATATAGATCATATGATTAAAGCAGCATGGATGAAATAGAGGATGACATTAGGAGTTTTATGCGATGGAAGGATGCTTGTGAGATTGAAAGGAAAATGTTATAAGACTATTGTTCGACCAGCTGTGCTTTATGACTAGAAGTGTTGAGCCACTATAGGACTACATATGCATAAAATGATGATAGCAGAGATGGGTATGTTAAGATAGATGTATGGAAAAACGTGCGATGATAGAATTAAGAATGAAATGATTATGAGATATTTAATCATTTGAAGAGAAGACCAAACACGAACCCAATCCGACACATCTTAGATTGACTTCCAAGAAGAAAAAGGGGTAGGCCATTGAAAACTTGGAAAAAAGTGGTTAATGAGAATATCTTAGATCTAGGTTTTAGAGATGATATTTGGGAAAATCGTTTAGTTTAGATAATTAATATTCATGTATCCGACCCCACAACTAGCGATAATGTGCTATTATGATGATGATGATGAAGTGCGAAGCCAAGGTTCTTATCTTCCATTGATGTCTCCCCATTAACATAGACTCGGTGAAATAAGGATATGTTTCATCAAAAGTGACATTCATTATTATAGAAAGTTTTTTTTAAAAAAAAAGAGATTGTATCATGTGTATCCTTTTTGGTGGAAGAACAACGGTTGAAGACACCTACAAACTTGAGGATCCAATTTTCTTCTATTTTGAAGAAATGCACAAACAAAAGAAATACACCAAAACATTTTAGGTGAAAGGCTATTAGAAGTTCAAATGAGTGGACAAATTTGCAAGTAGATGTATTGTTTAGAAATTCAATATTCTTAAAAGACAAACTATCAATAATATATCTAGAAATAAGAACGACCTCACCTAATGGGTTTTACGAACATTAACATGTAATATTACTGCTTGGGTAGAGTTAAGTAATCGAAAACCCCGTTTTGTAGGGGTGTTCTTACACATGATGATTTTCTGTTGAAATAAGGAGATAAAACTAGACTAAAATAATCTTGAGCACTGTAAGATCAGAAATCTTTTATCTTACTCCAAATTGGTTTTGAATCTTGGAATGAAAATTGGGAACTGTGCGCGTCTCGTTTTTCTTGAGTAAGAAGTGACTCGAACAATCATCTATTAGTAGAACAACGAATCATGAAACCCCAATTATATATCACACAGGGCCCCCATAAATCATTATATATTTTGCGAATTCGCTAAAATCGCAATGAAAATATGCAATAGCCCATGCCTTGCAATAACTTGGTATCTTACCATAAATTCTTAAAAGAGTCGGCGCACTCGATCATAATTTTGTCTCTTGTTAAATTGCACTAGCCTCGACACTAATTCCAGTAACTCAAGATGCATCTTGAGCTTTCAAGTACATTCACCTATTGGAGTTGTAGAAAGCTTTGGCAGTGGTTGAACATACAAATTTTAGTGATTTTAGGATTCATTGAAGCACACAACTATTATATGATCATGCAGTCTTCTTCATCCCAATTATTAAATCTTGGATCTCTCTTGTTCAGCTACTTCTAAGAAGATGACTGAGTTAGGTTTGAGCAAAAAATGAGACCATCTAAGGCTTGAATATTCTACAGAACCATTTTTATGGTGGAAACTATCGTCTTCAATTTGAGGAGTATGGGTAACTTTGGTTTCAGACATGTTTGAAAGAATTGGTGATGATGAAAATGGATGAAACTGAAAAATGAGTTCTCAAAAAACAAATTGAAAAAGGAAAAGCCCCATGTGATGACGGTTGAAGGCCAATTGACCCACGAAAAAATCTAGGGCTCTGGTACCATAATGTGAAATATGGGAGAAAAGTAAAAAGAAAAACTCTCGTTAATCTCAATCAATTCTACCGTTAAACTCAATCAATTCTACATAGTATTCTCAGATAACATAAAGGTACACGCCTAGGAAAGGAAAATGTCTATACCTATCAATTCTAGGGATACTACAAAATATACCCACTAATTTATTTTTATAATTTTGTAAAGTAACAATATTTATTTACAATACAATCAAATATTTCCACACAAACTATTAACCGGTGAAGGAAAAGAGAGTTCAATTAGGGATTATTGAGGATTTCAAGATTGATCCATCCAAAACTCAAAGACCTTGTGATATACCATTATTATTAATTTTCTTAAACGGAGTGTAGAGAGAGGATCCATGAGCATGAATGCTATTAAACTATGCGAGCAGCGGAGCGAGGTCAATCAAGGATAATTGAAAAACAGTTAACAAACATAGTTGTTTTTACTTGGATGAATATGATAATGTATAGATAAGTTATCTTGTGATCATTTCACGATAGTATAGGATGCAAAAAAACACTTGATAAACAATAACGTGTTTGCTTGATAAATAATAATAACGTGTTTGCTTGATAAATAATAATGTGTTTGTTTGACTGATTACAATTGTGATTAAAAATATGATTAAACCCCAAATTACTATTTTGCCATTTGACCATCATCAAGATTTTTATTTTTGGTTTCGTATAGGTCAATCAAGGATATTGAACGGTTTAAAAACATTGTTAAGTTGTTTTTATTTGGATGGATAGGATAATGTATGGATGAGTTATGATAGGACTATTTCACGACAATATATGCTGTGAAAAAACACTTGTTAAATAGGTATTTGTATGATTGATTACGGCTGTGATTGAAAGTATGATTAAAAGGCATTTTGACCAAGGACCATGATCATTATTTTTATGGTTGGGTTTATAAGTTAAGATTGAAATTGTGGGCTATAATTGAAGAATAAAAAAATAATTAAAGAATAAAGAATAACATTTATGGAAATATTATGTAGAATTTATTTTGGAACTGCTAATTAATATAGAGATTGAAATATTAAATAAAAGAGTTTTTTTTAAACATGTACATGAAAATTATCACAATTTAGTAAGGACTAAACTGCAATTTTGAAATAATGAATTAAAAAATAAAGAAAAAAATACAAAACAAATAAAGACCATGACACCAAGTTTTTTGGCTCTGTTATGCAAAATCATAACAAATATTAAAAAATTTGACTCACTTTTGAATAATCACGGACAATATAATTTGATACAATTTAATCGACATCATAGTTGTAAAAGGCGAGCAAGTCGCATCTTTCGCCACTAGGCGCAGCCTCCACGCCTGGGCTTGAACCCAGACGCACACAAAGGTTCATTCATAGTTCAAACAAAATCATATTTTTTTATATTAATGTCGAGTTCGAAAATACAGAAAATCGAAAAGATCCGGGTTGGATTTATACGAAATTGAACAATCCAAGACACTAATGTAGTGCAAAGTGTTTTTTGTTGAAAAGTTTTAAATAGAGGGATTTATCGACTCAAACAACATTTTGTTGGAGGTCATCGAAACGCCAAAGCATGTCCAAAATTTCCCGAGTATGTGAGAACTGAATTACTACAGTTTATGAATAAGAAAAAAGAAAGCAGCATATGAACATGATGTCTCATTTCGATGAAGTTGCTTATCAATTTGAAAATTTGGATGATGATGGATGAGTTTTTTCCAATCCTAAGAAAAAGCAAACAACCAATCGCAAGTTCTATAGCGAGTTCCACCATCCCTCCTATTTTCTCAAGTAAGAGTACAAAGATAATTGGTCCACTTGATTATTTTTTGTCAATATTTTGGATCAAACTGAGAGTCAGGAAAATAAAAAATGATCAAAAGATTCAAAACAACATGATGAAAATCAAGAAAGAGTGAGGGATGATGTAGTGAAATTTTTTTCTAGATGAACGTATTATGCAGTCATTCCGTTCAATGCTGTAAATTATGATTGCTTCAAGGATTTTTGTCGAGTAGTGACTTGCTACACTTATGATTGGAAACCTCCAACTTATCATGAAGTAACGGTAACTTATTTGAATAAAGAAATTTAGCATACAAAAAGTATTTTGAGAGAACACCATGCAGATTATGCAAAATATGGTTGTACTATAATGGCTGATGGATGGACAGATGGAAAAAATATATCATTGATTAACTTTTTGTTGAAGGGTTCAAGAGGGAATGTATTTCTAGAATTTGCGGATGGTTCCGGATTTTCTCATACATGAACGAAGATATATGATTTACTTGTAAAGTACATATAGCAAATTGGTAATAAGAATGTTGTTTAAGTGGTTAAAGATAATGTCTCTGTTTCAGCAAGTATGAACACGAATTAATTTAGATACATTCTCATTTATTATAGTATTAATGCTACATTTATTACAAATAATTATAACATAAAACTTGAACATGCATGGGAAACTTTTAATGTTGAAGTACAAACACATGTATTGGACCTCATGTGCCGCCCATTGTTTGGATTTATTGTTTAAAGATTTGTTTAAGATTCATGTGTTGAAGAAGGTTTATGAAAAGGACGTGATGATAAATAGTTACATATATATAATAGACCACAAGTCTTGAACATGACTAGAGAATTTACAAGTCAAAGAGATATGGTTAGGACAGGAAAAACTCGTTTTGCCGCTATTTTTTTGACATTGAAGCGGTTTCAAAAACAAAAGGTTAATTTGATAAAGATGTTTACTTCAGAAAAGTGAACCACAAGTCGATTCGCAAAGGAAGCACAAGGTAAACGTGTAACAGAGATTATATTGATGCTTTCATTTTGGAATCACATTGTGTATGCCATGAAAGTTGGTGACCCACTTGTTAAAGTGTTTCGCTTAGTTGATGCAGAAAGAAAACCTGCAATGGGGTATATATATGAGGTCATGGATCGAGCTAAAGAAGTTATTGCTTTGACATTCAACAACAAAAAAGATTAGTACCAAAATATTTTCAAAATCTTTGATGATAGATAGACGGTTCAACTTCATAGGCCTTTGCGAGTAACTGATTTTTTTAATCAAGAATTTATATGATCCCCGAATAGAAAAGGATGCATATGTTACGAATGAGTTGTACGACTGTATTGAAAGGAAGTGTGAAGATGTTGATATTCAAGATTGACTATATTGAAAGGAAGTGTGAAGATGTTGATATTCAAGATCAAATCAAACATCATTTTGGCCTTGCCTGTGACCATTAGACAGAGAAATAATAATCATTGTTATTTGTTTCAAGATCGGAAGTTGATGTTTGAATATTCTTATGGTAATTTGAAATTTCGAATTTCTTATTTTAAATAGTGGTTGTCTTATGGTTTTTCGGCCCCAAAATTGCATGACTTTGCTTTGAGAATTCTCAACCTCACTGGCAGTGCATCTAGTTGTGAGCGAAACTGGAGTGTGTTTGAGCTTGTAAATATTTAATATTTGATCGTTCATAACTTGATATAATATAACAATTCATAAAAGTTTTCTTTTAAAATTTTTACATCTTCATTCAAAAAGAAGAAATAGGTTAGCGCAAAAACGTCTGAATGATCTTGTCTATATTAAATATAACAGAGTATTGAGATGTCGATATAACATGCGTGACAAAATTTATCATATTTCATTGAATGATATCGATGATAGCAATGAATATTTGATGGGAGGATTGGACAATGAAGAGGAAAATAATCTAGTTTTTGGGGATGATAGCTTGACATGAGGTGATGTTGCTCATGCTTCCGGGGTTGGTGAATAGTTATGCGATTTTAGGTCTCATGTATCATCTTGTTCAAATGAGGCAAGGTATCTACGTCCAAAACAACCTATTAAAAAGAACGATTTCACGTATCTTAAACGAAGAGAAAGAATAAATGGATATTGATTATGAAACTGATGAAGACGAAGAAGAATATGAGTCCGAAAGTTCTTGGGATTGTGACGAGCCAATGGAAGAATTTAGATAATTGATGAATTTTTAGTGTGTGATTAATGAACTTTTGTTTTGACTACTTAATTTTTCAGTTCTAAATTTTGCCATTTAATAGCGTTTTATAATATAATATAATATATATATATATAAGTAAAAAGCCTTGCTTCATGAGACGCGCGTCTTGCCTTGCATCTTGTGCCTTAGGCTCCAAAACCCCTTCGCGTCTTGCGCCTTTAACAACCATGATCGCCAACAATACAGGTTATCAAAAATTTGCAAGAAAATTAAATATCTCATTTAGGCAATTTCGCGGACCACCTAAATTTCAATATAAAAGTGGCCGTGGTAATTACAAAAATATTCAACTTAAACCCTTCCAAGAGACACAATACATTATCGAGCATTGAAGTAAACTCAAATTAAACCTCAAAAAATACAATTTTGAAAATAGAATAGGAAACATATGTACCAAATTCCAAGTCATAGCATAGTTCTCACAGCATATACACAACAATAAAGGTTAAATAATCATCACAAATTGAAGGGATGAATGAAAAGTGAATGTTAAACAGTATATGATGCTGGACCGGACAGATGGAGGAAATTGGCTTTCTTCAAACCAAAGTGTGATGGGTATTAAAAGTCCAATGTTGTGTATGTTTGTGTGTGAGTGTGAGTGTGGGTGTGGGTATAATAGTTAGGTTATGAACTTAACAGCCCTTAATAAAGAAAAACTCGTCAAAAGTGTAGTTTGCATTGTTTCCATAAATGAGTTCGTGATCATTAAGTCGAGTCGATCAACATTCAGCTATGCATTAGAAACCCTAGTGCAAGGAAATAAATTACATGCACAGATAGCCTAATTGCACAATATATGGACACTTTATTACCAAACTACTCCATAAAAAATGTGTTTACGGAAGCAAATATCATCAGGGCCCTCTCATAATTCAATATATTGCAAAATCATATTTCTTTTTAATCATGGTGAATTTATTGCCTAAAGTATTAAATTTATGTGATTATAAAACTTATAATACTTAGCAGCCAAATGACCTCAAAGGCTATTTTCATGTCAGTAGTATTTGGATCTAAGAAGCTATAGTTTGAAGATTGTACAATTTAAAGGAAACAAGATTTTTTACTCCAAGTGCTTCGATGAATAAGGAAACAGACTTAAACTAAAATCCATCAAATTGGAATAATCAACTCCCATGAGAATCGTTAAGGAGAACTTTTAAAATGAGCTCGAAATTAACATTCTAAAGTTTTTCTATATAAAATGACTCCACAGTTCTTGGAGGTAACCATTTTTCATGATAGAGATTAACAAACACTATGTAACGCCCGAAAACCCGACCACACTAAACACATGCATGAATGAAAATTTATTTGAAATTATTTAAATGAGTGGTCTAGAAGCATGTTAAGTATTTGCATGGTTTAATAATTATTTAATCGAATGTTATGAATGTGAACTGTCTGTAATCGAATACGCGATGTACGGCAAAGACGAGAGAACCAGGGACGATTTTGATAAAGTTTCTACTTTTAGAAAGTTATAAATAGAAAATGTATATTTAGTAAGTCTAAATTAGGAAAACGACAATCTATTTAGAGTAAGGGACGAACTTAATCGGTAACGAACTTTTGTTAGGAAATAAGGAGTTTCGGACGTACGATACTAGAAACGAGTGGCACCAAATATTTTCTTAATATTGTTGGGACTTTTTAATGGACAAATTAAGTATTTAATTAATTCTTTAATTGGGCCTAGATTAGCAAGGAATTAATTAATTGATTTGGGCCCTTTAAGTAAACTAAAGCCCATTAAGAACTAATTAAATAGAATCCTACCGTATCACAAATCCTCATTCAAGCCACTCACCTTGCAGCACACACAAAAACACACACTAGGACTCCTAGAGGTGGCCGAACCATAGGGGAGAGGAAGGAAGGAAAAAATTCACACCCCGTTCGTCGGTCGTCGTGCCGTCTCTCGTAGCTTGTAAAAATAAAGGATCAAGGCATGTTTTTAAACCCTTCGTTATGCACCATTCAATCCATAATATTGTATGTAATTGATTTTGTGTGAAAAGTTTATAAAGCTGATTGTTTTCAATTTCATGCATGTGTATCTTTTGTTTCCATCAAGATTTTTCTAAAGTTCTGAGAATTGTTGAGGGATGGATACAAACCAAGGGAATCAAGCCTCGATCTAGACGTCTAAGGGTAGATCATGAAGGGATACGAGCCAAAAGAGAAGGGTGAAGTTGCTGGACCAGCCTGCACGCAACACACGTGCAGGCCGAGAGAGGGAAGTCGAGTGGCTTGGACTCCTACGGCTAAAGGGGGCTGCATGGGGCCCTAGCCATGCTCGAGAGGGTTTGTTTAGGGTCCTAGGTAGGTCTTGGTTGGGTTCGGATAGGGCTTGGACGAGCTGGTGAAGCACAGCAGCCGTGACTCCTTAGGCATGCATGTTGGCTTGTTTTGGAGTCATGTGGTTCCTTGGGCAAGGGGATGGTGGAAAGGGATGGTCCAGGGGCCAGGAACTTGCCTTAGGGCCCTGGTGAGGTTCTAGTGTGAGCCAAAAGTCTAGTCAAGGGCAGCCACAGCCGCTGGAGCGTTTGTTCCTCGGCTGCACGTGAAGAGCCATACTGTGCGCGGCTGTTGCGAGGGGTTCAGAGCATGGGGCGTCTGGTCTGTGTCCGAAAGGGCCTGATCATGGTCTTATTTAGGGTGTAAGGCCTGGTTCACGGTCGTTTCGAGCCGTGGTCCGTTCGGGGTCGTAAATTGCCCGAACGTGTTAAAAAAAAGGGCGAATTGAGCCTAGGTTAAATTTTTATTCCATCTTTTGGTTTTGGCTTGGGCTTGGGGACTTCCATCAGCTTAAATTGTGTCTTAGGATGTTAATAAAGGTTTGGTCTCGGGTTGGTTCGAGTCGGGAGGGTAGTTTGGTCATTTGTTTTACATAAAACGCGAAAACGGTGGTAAACAAGCCATCCGGTAAGCGAATTGAGTAGTTTTTGAAACTTAGGTCCTGAGATTGAATTTCCAGCAAGCTACTGAATATTGTTGGGTGTTTTTAAAGTTTTGAAATCGAGTCGTCTCCTTGAGTCAAAGAATAGGGTCGTCCGGGTACGTATAGCGTTGAATCTTGTGCGGTCGGTTCGAGAAAAGTCGAGGGTGGTTTGCAACTTCCTAAAACAATTCCAAATCATGTTAAATGTTATTTTTAGAAGTTTTAAAGTATATACATGATATATGCTATTTTTAGAAGTTTTAACGTATTTCCACGTATATGCTATTTTTAGCAGTCTCAACGTATAAGCCATTTTTGGAAGTTTTAAATAATATGGAAAGTTATGAATGTTTTATGAAATGATAAAGTAAAGGAAAATATTTTTGAGGAATGTGAATTGATTGTGACGAAAAAGTAGTAAGGTATCAGTTGAAAACGGGAATGGTGAACTTACAATGAAAAGGGAGTGAACCGTCGAAAACAGGGGCGAGAATCTCAATGATAATGGATCCGTTGAAGAAGTGAACGATGAAGGTATTTTTATGATAGTCGGTGGGATCGTCGAAAAAGTAAACGTTGAACCCGGCGGCCTAGTACTATGGTTTATAGATTGATCAATCGAATGAATGTTGTCATTTTCGAGGATCAAATTTCACATAAAAGGATAATTTTAAATGGAAAATGTTCATATCCACGCATGATTTCAAAAGTTGCATATGTTGAAGGTTTCATGAATGCATGGAAAAATCTATTTTTAGTAAAAGTAATTTTTATGCATGTGAGTGTATATCTACATATTTTCTATATTAGGTTTGAGCATGCTGAGTCATTAGACTCACTAGGTTTGAATGGTTATAGGTAATGATGATGTTGAGTCGTGAGGTGCGGACTATCGAGTCATCCGGGAGGTGCAGTGCATACCTGAGGAGCTAGAAATTCCGCATATGTTAAAGAATTTTGATGATTTTATGGATTATCGCTTTTATTTATAGACTGTTAGGGTGCTAGAATTTATTGAGTTGAATTTTAGACTTTTATTGCTTTATTTACTTATTCCGCATGAATGGTTTTGGATATTATGGAATTCTGTTTATTTGATTATTTATGCTAATTATGCATGGTATAGAAAAAAATTAGTGTAAATTAAATGAATTTAGAAGTATGGTCGTTTCACACTATGATTTAATTCCATTCAATATGTGGAAGGTCCGTGTGTTACACACGAAATAAACTGACATCCACCAGAAAAGCCCGAAACTGCTGATAGCTGAGGTGCCGCCTAGAGACTATATTTCATGTGAGGCAACATACTATCGAAGATATCTGAGCTAGCTAGTAACTGTCGGACAATAAATTTTACTGATCGAAGACTTATAATTAAGTTTCAGCTCCTCCACTCGTTAATTGCATACTGCTAAATTCATATATGATACATATACAACTAATGAAAGCATAATCACATGTAGTTTCAAAGAGAGAAACGAAAAAAAAGGTGTACATACTACGAAAACACCACCCATGAAAAGTTGCAGTTTATAGTCTAGGACCTCAAGACAAATCATGATAGAGTTAAAGTACATGGAAATATCAAGATTCAAATCAGAACCAGAAGAATATGCAGTTACGAAAAATGTACACTTGGTAAAACAAGAACATTCAAACTGTTGGTAGGTATCCACTAAGAACAAATCTCCGGTGACTTCAAACGGTAATGTATTTTTAGCTTATTTGTTCCACTAAGCAGAAAGGCAGCAGGTAAATTGCACGTCTCAAGGTCTTCTGGCAAACCATTGTTACAGTAAACAAAAAAAATAACCATTATATTGTTCAAAAATAAGCACGAACGTCGCAAATGCGATAATAAATTTATTCAGGTCGCTGAATTTGGTAAATCGATACTTTATGAGGACGAGGATAATAAACTAATAAAGAAAAGGACGAGGATATTGCTAAATCGGGTCTTCCGAAAGTTCTATTTTGGGTAATCGGGTAATTGGGGCTTCGAAAAGAAACAAAACCCACATGACAGCAGCAAAACGACGTACGGACCACACGAGATCTGAAGTTCATGGTTGGGAAAACGAATATAACATGAAAAAGAAAAGGAACCGGCGCCATTTCAATCACCACAAATCAAAATCACTGACCTTTTCGTGCTACTGTAGTGGTAAAGCTTTCCCCGGCAGGAGAAGATTATGACCCCGACATCAACGTCGCATAAAACCGATAACTCCTTGGCTTTTTTGAGCAAGCCATTCCTCCGTTTGGAAAAGGTCACCTGCCTGGCACTTTTGTCCTCGATTCGCTTAATCTCCAGCTTCCTCCTCCCCATACTCCCACAAGATAAGAATATACAGTTCTTCTAGCTCCTTTTGTATGTATATTCCGGAGTGCATCCGCGGAGAATCCGAATATCGCGTAATTACGGAAAAAGGTAAGCGTATTTACAAGGGATAATGAAGCCTTTTTCAGTGTGACAAATAGGTTGACAGGGGGAAACGAGACGCGTGGCGGGATTTGGCCCTGCGCGTAACTGCACTATTCACTGTAATTTTATGTGTGAGACACGTTAGTTTTATTATTGTGGTTTCTTTATAATTCAAAGGTCAAGGTCCAATTATAATTACCATGGATTATTTGTCTTCTCTTCCCCAACCAACTACTCTCCAACTTTAATAATAGAAGGTCTTGAATTATCAGACTTGTCCCCGTCGTTTCTTGTCACGTAGGTTCTACTCAAAAAGATTTGTGACAAAAACCAAAAGATCAATTAGATCGTATCATAAAATACTTATTTTAGGTTCTATAAACAATTGGTCTTATTAATTATAATATTCGCTAATAAATGAGAAGCCCAAGTAGACAGGCATTCGTCTTGCTATAGCAAGCCTTCTACTCTTCGGCTAACCAGATTAATTTTGTTAAACTTAGCGATATAATTTTCTTTTATGGCACATCTCCAAGTTATTGTTGGAATTCGTGGTTTGGGGTTAGAAAGTTTCATACTCAAGCATCCTCATGACCCTCCCAAAGTGGTTTCTGGGAAAAAAAAAAAAAAGAAAAAAAAAGAACTGTCGATGATATCAATCCCCAGTTCATCACCTGGAGTAGACATGATCAACTCTTATTTTCTTTTCTATTATCTTCCATGACTGAAGCTGTCCAAAGCCAAATGATTGGGTATAATTGTAAGGTCCATGAAATTTAAATTACGTAACATATATGAATGTATACAATCTATGATTTTATTTAAATATGTGTTTATTGATTTTTATGTGTTTAATGCATGGCTGTTACATGAGTAGAGTTCATTTCATGAGTTATTTTAAAGTTCCATACATTAAGGTTTAAGTTGCATTTCGCGCTCGATCGAGGGACGGAGAGCGGGGATATTCAGGAAACAATATTTTTATTGAATAATTATTTTTAATTATTTTATAAGAGGTGTTTTAAGTATGATTTTTGAAAATGAGCTTTGGCTGAGTTTTTTACCCTCCGGACTATATTTTTAACTGGTATGCAAATTTTAACTATTCGGAGGACTTTTTGAAGGCGCGAGCAATATTTTCAAAAACGTACCTAAACGAAATATTTTTCGGGAGCAATTGTGGACTTGTTGGGTTGCTTTAAAGCTTAATAGGCTCAAAATTCCTTTTTATCATTTTAAAATTTTGATTAAGCCGTATTATCTATTTAAAACCTACCTTAGCAAACCCTAACCCTATTCCCTCTTAGTGGCCGCCCCTCTCTCCCCATCAGCAGCCTCTACCTCTCGGTTTTGCAGCAGCAACCAGCAACCATCGAAATTCTTCCATTTTCTTTCAAGAAAGTTCCCTCTCTGCTCTTCTGGTGCTTCCCTGACGCGCGTTTCTTCGAGTTTGTGAGCTTATAATCATCAAGGCACGCATGTATCTTCTTCCCTCTTCATCCACGCCATATTATTGCGGTTATATATGTAAATGCATGATGATTCCTTTCGACTAGCGTGAGGGTTCGTTTTTGTGCAAGTTTCGATATGATTGTGCATTCTTGTGTTGTATCCTCGCGTTTTCTTGACTTTATTGCAAGGGGCTGCTAGATATATGATGTAAAGGGGCTGCACATGACTAGGATTAAGGGAACTAGGAGCTGGAGTCACGGCTTGGTTGAGTTGTTGGGTAACCTAGTGTGAAACTTTCGGTTAGGGCTTGTTTTGGCTAGGTCGGTGATTATGTGTGAACCGATGGTGCAAGAGCGACTCCAGGCCTTGGACCAGACTCTGGTGGGTCTGAGTCATGGTCTGGAAAGGCTCGAACACTGTTGGTCCTGTCCTAGAAGTCGCAAGAGGGAGACGGGTGAGGGTTGGCTCGGTTGTTGCAGTTTCAGGAAATGGCGAGCGTGTGCATTGTGGTGCTTGCATGGGGCTGTGGCCGTGAGTCAGGTAGGTCCAATAGGGTTCTAAGGTGGGCTAGGAGGGGCTGGTGTGTGGCTGGTCCCGTCGGTTGTAGGCTAGGATCGAAAATATGGAAGGTGGTGCGTCTAGGGTTTCGAGTGGTAAGTTGCAGATTTTTCCAGCAACTTTCAGCATGGGTTTGGGGGCCATACGGGGTCTGAAATTGTTTGGTTAGGGGCTGGTCTAGTATATTTAAGACATGAATTGATTTGAGATAAGATTTGGTTAAGTTTCGGGTTGATTCGGGTTAAAACCGAGACCCCGGTCCAAGTTTTAAAACGAATCATTTAAGTTTTGAAACGGGCTCGAGTTTACGTCTAAGAAATACTTTTAAATATGTTTTGGGATGTTTTAAGGAGTTTGGTAAGTTTCGGGTTGAAATGTAGAGGTCCAGGGGTAAAATTGTCATTTTGGATTTCCAATGGCAAAATGGTCATTTTGCACTCGAGTCGAGATTTTAGTCCTGACAGCGCCCTGAGCATAATTTATCATATTTTAAAATGTTTAGTATCACGTATATGATTTTTATGAAATTATGAAAATACGTTGCATGATTGGTTTTAAGAAACATTTCGTATATGCATGATTTTTGCTAAATGATGAAAATGATGATATTTTAGAAAGATGTGAATTGGCTGTGACTGACGATATATGTATACGATGATGATGAGGCCAAGGCACAGTGGATGGGTAATACTGTAGCTGAGGTCCGACAGCCGCCGGGTACCATGGTTACGTAGATGGATCCATCAAATAGAGATGATACGGAAGTCACAACTAATGAACTGAATTCAATTCAAGTAAATGTATAAGTATATGATGATATGATGAGCTGTTTTAACACGATATGATTTCTAGGACATTTTTACGTTTATGCTTTTAAGTTCATGAAACATATTTTGTTACAGTATTTTTAACTGTTGCATGTTATGTATATGTATTTGTTATTATCTGTACAGGTGTGTTGAGTCTTTAGACTCACTAGACGTGTGTAATACAGGTGAGCATTTTGAGGAGGAGACTGGAGGTGTCAAACTCTGAGTAGGCAGGGCTGGATGTGCTCACAAGACCTGAGGACCTCACTTTTCCGCACATCACATTTTTATTAGCTTTGAGTAGACATGATCAATTTTATACATTATTATGATATGATGTTGAATTTCAGTATTTTACTCATTTTATTTCGTTCATGCATGGTTAAGGGCCGAATTGGCAATTTTTAAACTGTAGTGTTTTTATATGATATTTGATCACGATTATTTTTAAAAGGTGTATTTCTCAGTAGTAGCGCATGCATGCAAGATTTTAAAATTTGAAATTTGGTTTTTTTTTAAAAAAAAAAATTAGCGGTATTTTTAGTAGTAGATATTTCAGTAATACTTCCTCCCGACTTTGGCTTCGGGTATCAAGGTTATTTGCCTCAAGATCAAAAGCTAAGGTGATGCAATACAAGCTAAAACTGCAAACCATGAAGAAGGGAAATCAGAATATGAAGGATAACCTAAGAAAAATGAAAAACATTATTGATATTTTAGCTGCTTGTGGTCACTCTATCAGCGAGGATGATCAAATCCTTTCCAATCTACCCTAGAATGCCAATGTGGTTGTTTCTTCTATCACTTCTCTCAGGACTTTATCACATAGACTTAGCAAGACTGCATTGTGTGCTTTTGTATCCAGATTCATAACCTTCTTCTTGTCTGGAGTGGCCTCCAACACTTCCTAACTTGTTATGCACTAATTGCACCTTCATCTTGATTCACCACATGCTAAAATCATTGGAGCCCGTAAATTTATCAAGATCGAACTTCGTTGATCCCATGTTCGCAACTTGTCTCTTGATACCACGTGTGTGATCATTTGATAATCATATCAAAGCACACACAATCAAAGCTACGAACCTTTCCCAGAAAACTGTTGGATCAATCAAGAACCAATTATGTGCAGCTTATCAGAGTAAGTCTATAATTTACAGAATATAAAAGCATTCAATTCAGATCAAATGACACAGAAGATTTACGTTGTTCAGTTCAATGGAACCTACGTCCATGATAGCCAAAACCAGAGTAGTCTTCTTTATTATCAGAGAACAATAAGTTATAATATAAGTGCAGAAGTAAAAAAAATGAGAACTGAACTCTTTCTATAACATGCATTTACATAGATACTAGTTGACCCTAACAACTAATGTGACTGCTCTCAACTGACTGAATATATGACCAAGTGATCCAAGTACACTCTGAGTTACTTCTTCACATGTGACTTCTTATTTGTTCGGTGACATTCCAAGTGTACTTCCAGAAGAATCAGGACCAATGTTTATCAGTATCAAATTAAATAGTACCAGCTAGATAAAAGAAAAAACACAGATCTTATCATGAAGAGTAAAGAAAGAAACAGAAGCGAATTGCACAGTGCACAACAGAAACTTAACATAAGTGTATATAGAAATGATATTTTCGTGCATGGTTTCCTCTCTCTCGAAGATCCAACAAAACTCTTAAGCACAGGCTTAAACCTGGCATTCATTAAAATGAAAAAATATTTCGAAAGATGATATATTGAGGTATTTCCCTAAAAAAGATTGGATTTTTAGATAAGCCCAGATCTCAAACACCCCAAAAAACATAAAACAAATCAAAGAATTTTGAAAGACTGCCAATATGTAATATACAGAAGTAAGTATTGTTAGTCAAATTGCTAATAACAAAAATATAGAAGTAGAGAACGAAAGCAATCTCGTAAAGATACAGACAGAGCAACATCTTCAGGAGCTATCTTTATCTAATTATACGTAATATATCAATCTATAAATGAAAAGTTTTCAAACCACTGTTGATGAGTAAATATATTCATGTTCGGCAGAGGGAATTCATCCTTTGGGCATGTTTTGTTGAGATCTCGGTAGTCAACAATCAAAAAATGCATACAAAAATGAGCATACTATTGAAAATATAAATATCGTACATAAAATAACAACAATAAAACAGTAAATCAAACTGAATCCTGTATGAAGTAAATTTTCCTTAAAACAGATTTGTCCCCTCCGACGGTGCTTCGAGGATCTCGACGGACAATTGTTTCTCAGGATACAACGGCAAAACCTTGCAGCAACTTAGCACAAAGTAACTACACCGGCGAACCAAAAACATACCTTCACTTTATCACCGAGATTTAACGGAGGCCAAATAGAAAGCTAATAATATAAAATGCAAGAGAATGCTTGAAAGATATCTTGAATGTAAAAACCATTTTTTATGCATATGGAATGAGGAAATGAACACACTATTTATAATCCCCAAAGTGCACACCAAGAGTCGTGAAAGATTAATTAACTTCCCATTAACTCAAGAATATGAAGAGCCAAAAGTCTTCAATTAACTCAAAAATGTGGAAAGTCAAAAGACACTTCCACAATAATGAGCCACAACTAACTCAAGAATGAGGAGAGCCAAAAGACACTCTCACATTCATGAGACATAATTTTTATTCAATCTTTAAAATTACTTGAAATTTCCAACAATCCCTCACATGAATGAAAATTGATACAAATCTTGGTGACAAAGTTCTACAGTTAAATCCTGCATAGGATAGATGTTACTTCTTTTATGAAATATATTTGCTTTACTAGCTGACCAGTAGACATGATGTCCTTGAATTGTTCTACCGTTTATGTAAATTAAGATATACTTCACACAAGACTATCTCTGATATTATTCATTTCTCATGATTGTGTTCGTTTTGGCCATGAACACACGCCTGGTTTTGCGAGATGATCTAGAATTGAGCCTTACAATTCCTTCGAAGCGGCCCCACTTCTCTCTCACATAGGTGATTCTATATTCTTCTCATCAGAATCATTAAAATTCGTAAGCTTGTCCTCAACATTTACTGTTTCATAATAGGAATGGGCTAGGGATAACCCCCACAGTGATATACCAAATCAGTGCGATTAGGTTGTCCCATTGAACCTAGTTCTTGGGATCTTCAGTTAGTGTAGGTTGGGTTTTCTTTCGCCCCAATTTATTTTATAGTCTTGAGCCCCATTCTCCTTGACGATTTCGCAACTAACTCTTCGTTTAATCCCTTGATTAGCGGATCCGTTATATTATCCTTTGACTTTACATAGTCAACATAGATAACTTCAGTTGTCTAATGGTATTGTATCTATGACGTATATGCTTAGACTTACCATTATACATTTTATTTTGTGACCTTAGATTGGCTATCACAATGTATGCATATAGTCGGCATTGGTTTTTCTCATTCTGGAACATCTTCTAAGAAGTGACGCAGCCATTCAACCTCTTCAGCACACTTGTCAAGAGCTATAAACTCAGATTCCATCGTGGATCTGGCTTTTACAGTTTGTTTAGAAGATTTTCATGCAATTGATGCACCTCCTAAAGTGAATACAAATCCACTTGTAGATTTTGAGTATTTCATATCAGATATCCAATTCGCATCACTGTATCCTTCAATAACAGCAGGGTATCTGGTATAGTGCAGCCCATGATCACGAGTGTACCTTAAGTATCTTAGCAATCTGATAATTGCTTTCTAGTGTTCGACTCTTGGATTACTTGTGA
Organism: Primulina huaijiensis; assembly: GCF_012295235.1. NCBI lineage: Eukaryota > Viridiplantae > Streptophyta > Magnoliopsida > Lamiales > Gesneriaceae > Primulina > Primulina huaijiensis. The sequence goes on along the minus strand of NC_133312.1, from coordinate 172,569 downwards.
ATCTACTCAATTTTATTACTGCACAAGCTAAGTCTGATATTGTACAACTCATTAAGTACATCAGACTTCCAACGACTCGAGAGTATTCTAATTGAGATTTACTTTCACCTCGATTCTTTGATAGATGCTAACTGGTATCTATCGGGTTCTAGCCAATGCAGAGTCATTTTTATTGAATTTCTCAAGTATTTTGTCCACATAATGTGACTGAATTAGAACCAGACAGTCAGATGTTCTATGAATATTAATTACAAGATTTACATCAGCTAAGCCCAAATCTTTCATGTCAAATCTTGAGTTTAATAACTTCTTGGTGGATTTAATCATCTTATCATTACTACCAATAATAAGTATGTCATCTATAAAATGACATATCCATTTTCAGTATTCTTTATATATACACATTTGTCACATTCACTGAATTTAAATCCACTTTCTATCATGGCTTTATCAAATTTTTAGTGTCATTGCTTTGGTGCTTGTTTTAAGCCATACAGAGACTTCATTAGTTTACAAACCTTATTTTCTTGCACAATCGCAGAAAATCCCTCAAGTTATTCCATGTAAATTTCCTCTTCTCAACTTCCATTTAGAAAAGCCGTCTTTACGTCCATTTGGTGTACTTCAAGATTTCGCAAGGCTGCAATAGCAAGTATCACACGAATAGAGGTTATTCTCGATACATGAGAATATGTGTCAAAGTAATCAAGCCCTTCCCGTTGATGGTAACCTTTTATTACCAATCTAGCTTTATACTTATCTATGGTTGCATCATATTTCATTTTCCTTTTGAAAATCAATTTACAGCCTAGTGGTTTGCTTCCCGGAGGAAGATTCACTAATTCCCATGTGTGGTTTTGTAAAATGGAATCCATTTCAGAATTGATAGCCTCTTTCCATAAAAGGTTCCTCAGATGAACTCATTGCTTCCTTGAAGCTTTAAGGTTCACTTTTCATCATGAAAGTGATGAAATCCGGACCAAATGACTTATCAGTCATAGCTTTCTTGCTACGTCTAGGTTCAATATCTTGATCAAGCTCTTGTTCTCTTTCGATTGTCTTATATAATCGTTTGGATGAACGTCTAGGTTCAATATCTTGGTCAAGCTCTTTTTCTCTTTCGATTGCCTCATATAATCTTTTGGATGAACTTGGTTCTTCCTTATATTTGCATGGAAATATGTGTTCAAAGAACAAGAAAACGATAAGCACTACTGTTTTGAGCATATCCAATGAAAATGCAATTAACAGTTTTTGGTCTTATCTTTACTTTATTTGGAGTGGGTATTGCAACCTTTGCAAGACACCCCTACACTCGCAAGTATTGGTAGAAAGGTCTTCTACCTTTCCATAACTCGTATGGACTTTTGTCTTGCTTCTTTCGGGACACCTTATTTAAAAGGTAATTTTCTATTAGAACAGCTTCCCCCCACATGTTCTATGGTAAACCAGAACTTAATAACGACAAATTCATCATTTCTTTCAAAATGCGATTCTTTCTCTCTGCAATGTCATTTTGCTGAGGAGAATAATGTACAGCTTTTTAGTGTTTGATTCCTGGTTGAGCACAAAACTCAGTAAATGATGATTCATAATCACATACACGATCAGTTCTTAGCACCTTAATTTTTTTGCTAAGTTGGTTTTCAACTTCACTTTTGTAGTGGACAAATTTTTTCAATTGCTTCATCCTTACTTTTAAGAAGATACACATAACAAAACTTTGTGTCATCGTCAACAAAAATAATGAAGTATTTATTTCCACCACGTGTTTGCACACCTTTTAAATCACATATATCACCGTGAATTAGATCAAGTGGTTTACTATTTCTTTATGTTGGAAGGAGAAAATTTCTCCTTTTCGAGCTTTGGCCATGCTCGACAACATTTGCCTTGGTATCAACTGGAGAAAACAATCGTCTTTCAGAACTCTTGTTGTCTTCCTCAGTACGAAGTCGAACAATGAGTTATTCAACATTCATCTTCTTTCATTTGAATTTCAAATAGATTTCGAAATCCTTCCAGGCCGGTGGTAGCTTCTCAACAATAGCAGCTACTTGGAAAAATTCGTTCAAAGTCATCCCTTCGTCGTGAATCTCGTGAAGAATCACTTGGATTTCTTGAACCTGACTGATAACCATTTTGGAGTCAACCATTTTGTAGTCCAAGAATCGACTATCAATAAGTTTCTTGGCCTCGACATCCTCGGTTTTGTATCTCCTATCCAGATACTCCTACAATTCTCGAGTCTTCTTCTTTTCACTATACACATTTTATAGCGAATCAGCCAAACCATTCATTTTCTACACAAGAAATATGAGTGGTGACATGCATCAATATCACTAGCTCTCTACACATCTCCATCAACCACAGCTGGTTTGAGAGCATCTTCGATGAGAAACCTTGCTAGATTCAAGACGGTAAGATAGAATAATATCTTTTGTTGCTTCTTTTTGAAATTTGAGCCGTCGAATTTCTTCGGTGTATGAGCATGGCTGGCACATCGACAACAATGACTTTCATAATCAGGGACTAAATTTTGGCACATTCGATTCATTCAATCAGTAGCCATGTCGTCAACAAATAACATAATGAGTATAACAAAATCTGTTTTAAGATTGTTAGCCAAATTGCTAATAACAATAATATAGAAGTAGGGAACGAAAGCAATCTCGTAAAAATACAGATAGAGCAGCATCTTCAGGAGCTATCTTTATCTAATTATACTTAATATATCAATCTATAAATGAAAAGTTTTCAAACCACTGTCGATGAGTAAGTATATCCATGTTCGGTAGAGGGAATTCATCCTTTGTGCACGCCTTGTTGAGGTCTCGATAGTCGACAATCAAAAACAGCATACAAAAATGAGCATACTATTGAAAGTATGAATATCGTGTATAAAATAACAACAATAAAACAGTAAATCAAACCGAGTTCTGTACGAAGTACAGTTTCCTTAAAACATATTTATCCCCTCCGACGGTGCTTCGAGGATCTCGACGGACAACTGTTTCCCAGGATACAACGGCAAAACCTTACAGCAACTTAGCACAAAGTAACTACACCAGCGAACCGAAAACATACCTTCACTTTATCATCGAGATTTAACGGAGGCCAAATGGAAAGCTAACAATATAAAATTCAAGAGAATGCTTGAAAGAGATCTTGAGTGTAAAAATCATTTTTTATGTATGTTGAACGAGGAAATGAACACACTATTTATAATCCCCAAAGTGCACACCAAGAGTCGTGCAAGATTAATTAACTCAATTAATCTTCTCATTAACTCAAGAATATGAAGAGCCAAAAGTCTTCAATCAACTCAAGAATGTGGAAAGTCAAAAGACACTTCCACAATAATGAGCCACAACTAACTCAAGAATGTGGAGAGCCAAAAGTTACTCCCACATGCATGAGACATAATTATTATTCAATTTTTAAAATTACTTGATATTTCCAACAAGTATAGGTCTGACGAGTTCACGTATACGGGGGCGGATCCAAGATTTAATGTTTGAAAGGACTGCGTTAGCATGTAAAATGACAAAAATAGTTATTATATGTTTGTATATAATTTTCAATAACAAAAATATAATAACTAAAAAATAAATAGAATGCTTAAAGTTAATATTAGTATATTACCAAAAAGAAAGCCAAAAATTTCCAGATAGATATACCTCATTAAGTATCAATTACAATTTGAGATAATTGCATCCAACCTCTCTGTGAAACTTTTAACTGGCATTAAACCTCCAATAAAATATTAATATGTTGTTAAACCCTCAATTTTTAAAAAAGTAGCTAAATAACCCATATATTGAAAATAATTATATTTTTTGACATTTCCACATAAATTGACAAAAATACCTCAAAGTAATTAATACTATATTTGTTGATGATTTTTTCTTTTTTGTTCGTAAATTTAATATCGGGTTTTATGCGAGCATATGTTTTGAAATTTAAAATATTGTAAAAATAATAACAAATTAGTTTACGTACGACCTTTTTCTATATATTATATTATGTATGGAAATTACGAGAGTACCCGTGGTGGAGGTAGTGGTATTAGTAGGACCATGTTCACAGTTCCAAAATAAAACATTTATTTTTGGATCAAAGATTGGTGTTCTTATTTTTTTTTAAAAAAACACCCAATTTTCATTTGAGATAACACAAGTGTCATGTACGATCATATCTCTCTTTGAATCCCGTGTTACACTTAAAAAAAAGTTTTCTTCAACATCTCAATATTCATACGCGCGCTACACATATTTGACATCAGCTTTTGATTAATTTCAACAAGTGTTATAGCATTAACTTAAATCATTAGTCCACATATAAATGGTTTAATGGTCAAAAAAAAAAATCATGTAAAATTATAACTAATTAAAAACATAATATTAAATACGAGAGGCAATTATATTAAAACACAATATTTCACAAATAAATTTTGACAAAGCTTATAAATTCTCAATGGCTTAATCCAAACACCTCTAAGTCACATCCAAAGTCCTATCGATCTGTAACCTATAATTGCCATCGTTGATTAACGACAATCACTAATTAGTCAAATTGATTGTGTGATAAAAAAAATTAATTAATAACTAATGATCTATTGATTATTTTACTCAGAGTTAATACAATTGAGGGCATTTTCTGGATTAATTGTTATGTTAATGAAAATCAGAAGTTTGCTAGGAGATCAGATTTTATGGGTAAATGACGATACGATCTCGTCTTCGAAGCTAAGGTCAGACCTCGGATCTGGCTCCTACAATGCGAGGCTCATCGAGTACCGACTATCAAAACTCTTCATTTTCTGAGCACATAAATATATATAGATATTCTTCTCAGGTTCCAGTAAAGTAAACACATCCTGCAAGGTTCTGCTACTTAAAAGACTGCATCACACTGCGGCTTCTTGTAAGAAAAGCAGAACTTGTGCAAGAAAATCTTCGCCCAAGCACACTAAAATTTGAGCTATCGCTGTTTGTTACTTCAGATGTATGAATCTCATTTGTAGACTCAGGGGTGCTTAGGCTTGAGATTCCATCTCCTTCGGATATTCCATCAATCTTCAGTAGAAGTCTCGCCTAGAAAAGTTAATTAAGTTACCGACTCTTGCTACACAACAAGTGAAAGAAACAGGGACGAGTAAGAAATACCTTAAGGCCTGATGCAGAGCTTTGCAAAGAATCGGAAGACGCAAATATGGCCTGCTTATTTTGAGATTCGTTGGAAGTCGAGGGTGGTGGTGGTGGTTGAAGTAAAGAATTAGAGGGTAAAGACACGGCCTATGAACATGCAAAAGTGAACAAGTGGATGACAAATCAAACACAATAATTTGAACTTTCATGGCTATGTAAAACACTATGTCTTGAGGAGATAAGATTCTACCCTGGAAGGAGATACTTGTGGCAATTCAAGAGCAGGCCTGGATGCAGATCCCTAGGAAACATAGGAACAATAACACCATCGATGACAATAATAGTAATTCGATGATAAAAATGCAAAAACGTTAGTTTAAGCTCGTGCCTCTATTTGCTCCATGGTTTTAGTATTTTCGAGATTCCTGACAAGGACGACCGACCAGCTTCCCCACACCAAATTTCGTTTCATTCTACATTCATAGCATTAAACACCACTGTCAATAGGAGGACCATGAGAAGTGAATTCATGCTAAAGTAAATAGCCTGTCTCCCTTCTATCCTACTGATTTTAGTCTCCTGTGAGAAGAAATGAATTTGGGATTCAGTCCCAAAATTAAGAAATTAGTGTGAAAGCATAATAGGAGTGAAACAAAGTGGGAGTTATTAATAACCAGGGATCTGACAGCATGATGGACGAATTGACATCGGAACCTATTAGTTTCAGGTCACCTCGTAGCTCAGAAACCTGCATCAATTGCTCTAACTTGATAGGATACATGCAAAACAAATGGGCATAAACTAAAACAGGTAATCAATTATATAGTTGCCTAAACTCTTCTTTTGTTTCAACTATATTATCTGCACACTCGTCAACTTTACGGTCTGCACGGTCAATTCTGGATGATAAATGCTTCCTATTGGCCTGGGAAGGCGAAAAAAAAGGGCTAGAAAACTAGCTAGTTTCATAAGAACTCAACAGAGAAGAGAAAACTGCTAACTTTTCAATAGCCCAAGTCCAAATTATTAAACACCATAAATGCAATATAAATGAAAACGAACTTCAATTTTAAAAACTTACCGACACTGAGGAGTAAACATTTTCTAGTTGCTTAGCCACAGAACTACATGCATCATTTAAGCCTCGTCTAGTTCCAAACATCATATCAGATAATCTCCAACCCTAAGGCTGCGTTTGGTTGCAGGATAAAATAAACTAATGATTAGTATGTAAATGATAAAGAAAATGATTGTCGTAGATATGTAATATATGGTAGTATGTTTGGTAAGATTTTTAAGTGTAGGATAATTTTGAAATTTTTGATGAAAGGACAAAATTGCCCTTCCTCTTTTTTTTTCTTCTTCCACTCCGGCGGCGGCGGTCCGGCGAGGCGGCAGTGGTCCGGCGACGGATCCGGCAGCCGACGTGGCGGCGACAACGTCGGTCCGACGACGGCGGTAAGTCGACGGTCCGGCGAAAGTCCGGCGTATGTCCGGCGGCGGTCCAGCGAGGGCGGCGGCGGTCCGGCGACGGCGGTCCGGCAGCCGAGGTGGTTCAATAGCGATGAAGGAAGAAGGGTAAAATTGGAAAGAGAGTAGGGATAGAGGAGAGATTAATAATCCTACGGAGGAAGGAGGTATTATTTTATCACACGTAATACCACCTAATAACTCATAGGAAGGATTGGGCTGGTTAAATAAAAATCGTACCAAACGCAGGATTAGGTGTGATAAAATAATCTATCACACCTAATCCGCCCAACCAAACGCTGCGTAAAAGTTCACGGAAGTCCAAATAGTATCAAAACTAAAAAGGAAATGAGAATAAATCCAAAAACATATGAGAAACATGAAACACACAAGGATGTACTAATTTCACAATGTACAGTAACTGGATTATAATAAATGGCTGTCCCGTCCTCACAAACGACAAAAGGCTACTCGGCTACACGTACAACTTCGTGATGCTAAGCTCAATAGCTATAAAATGTGAACATCATGAGGAATCTCGAACAAGAATCCCTTCTCTCAAACTTTTCTCGACACATGAAAACATGCAGACTAGTTAGCTCAATAACAGGATCATGCCCATCACATTCGCTATTTCTACTTTATGCTGTCACTACCCAAAAGCCGGCAACCACCTGACAAAAGGAAGATCTCTAAGTTCAGAACAGTAACTTGCCAGCAATAGAAAAAATTTGTCCATACGCAGGACCAAGATACATCATGCTCATGCCAGTAAACAGCCAGGAGTGGGTCTTATGTGAGACCGTCTCACGGATCTTAATCTGTGAAACGGGTCAATCCTATCCATATTCACAATAAAAAGTAATACTCTTAGCATAAAAAGTAATTTTTTTTCATGGATAACCCAAATAAGAGATCCGTCTCACAAATAAGACCCGTAAGACCGTCTCACACAAGTTTTTGCCAATAGCCAGCAGATAACCATGGCTGAAAAAAGAGCACCGGAAGCATGATGTTATGAACCCAAACTACTTGGGCCCAAACAGCAATGGCCCACCAGGTAGTGAGAAGGAGAAGCCCAGAATCAGATTGGTTTATTCCAGAAGAGGGAAGGAGAAACACGTGAGTGAGGGAACAACGATTCGAGGGAGTCGGCTAGTTATAGGCATTCTTCTTTATTGCTTGTTGAGTCTGCCAGGATGAGAGTGAAGTTGTACAAAGCGTTAAAACTCTGGGTTTACATTGCAGTTGAGTATAATTTCCATTTCTTTCCTATTATTATTCTCTGAATATTTTTGGTATTGCTTCTAGTTCTTTTTGTGTGAGTCATAAAATATGCGCTCGCAAAGCTTTGTTCTTTGTCATTTCCCATCATTGCAACTAAAGATAGCACCATGTATTATATCGGGTATCAAGTTTTATGAAGCCTGTTCGATGATAATATTTCAACACTTGTGAGGAAAGTATTCATTATCTCCGAACCTTGTGATGAAGGACTCTATACAATAGCAGAAAGAAATTAATTGAGCCTAATACCAGAAAGACATATAACGGTATAAAGTCCATTTAAACGCAAAGGTGCGTCAATAAAGCATTGATGAAATGATATAGAAAAACAGGTGGACCAAATCATAAAAAACTGTGAATTACTTTCCACCATATTTAGCCATATCCAACCACCACAACAACAATAACGACTCCATATTTGCCAGATCCTGTAAACAGTAGGAAATGATGAAGCCCATCAGCAATTACATAATTAATAATTTCAAAGGAGAAAATAAACACAACGTAGAAAACATCCACAATGAATAAAATCCTTATTTGAATTAAATACTAATTAAGACATAATTCAAATTTGTTAATTAATTATTATTAAGGAAGTGATTAATTGAGGATCAGTTTGTTGGGATCCACCTAATTTAGAATGAATCACTCAATCTAATTCAATTTACCTTATCCCGAGAAATCCAACTAGACAAATTAAATCATGACACGTGACAGATAAGATTGAGTTCAGATCTTCTGAACTAGTCCAGATGCATCTATAAACAGAAGCTGATTTCATTTGTTTCCTAAACGGCTTTCCCTCAGATTCTCTCTCCCGAGTTCTAGCTACATACCTTAAGTTTTTCCAACTAGGAATCGGAACATATAGATCGAGACGCCATCAGCAGGATAACAACGGACACATATATAATCTTGAATCCTTAAATAGCGATTTAAGAATCATTAGGAAAAACTTTGAAGCATGTTTATAAATTCTGGATCCGACATGATAAAAATTTCAGTATGTTTGTATTGTATAGGTTCAGACCAGTAGACTTTCCATTAGATTGTTTTAGTGAAATACATGATGTTTTGACTGAGATATTCAAACGTAGCATACACACTTATTGCTGCATATTTATCTGTTGCATGATACTTGTTTTACTGCTTTGACATATTATGCATGACATATAATGTTGGGCTTGATATCTTTTGAGATATACTTCATTTGTTTGGACTGCTCATCCATGTTCTGTATTGTGGACTGTTGGATATTGAGAGCTACAATGTCCGACGGGACAAATGGGCTCTGATGACCCTGGACATTGTAGGTCCACGTCTTGATGATGAGTATTGGAGCCAAAATATTTCTATGGCAGATCAGAGACTACACACTCATGCACCTCTAGACTGAGCATGAGATTCTAGACTTGATCTTTAATATCCGAGCATATTGCATTTTCACATGCATCATATCATTTTGTATACTCGTACATTCTCGTATTGGGCGATTGTCGCTCACGTCCTTGTTTTCATCTTGGACTCCCCATTCCACGGGACGGGTCTTAGATTGGACAGTTCTGACGGCCAGTGCAGTGACTAGAGCAATTTGATTTTTGGCGATGATCCGGTGGAGGTTTTTATTTGGTTGCTCGTATTCTTGTTGTGCAGGATTATGAATTCTATATAGTTTTATTAACGTTTAAAACTGAGATTATTGTTCTGTTTTCATTTGAGTTATAAGATGATTAAGTTATGTGGTTTCCGTTGTTTAATTGTCATTATCAAGTTTAATTATGCATGTTTATTAGTCTGTTTAGTAGTGTCTCGGGTAAGAGTGCTACATTTAATAGTATTAGAGCATGCAAAGATTTTGGGACATTAATAATTCTGTTTCGAGGATCTAGAGGTTGATTTTTGTTTTATTTCAGAGTTCAATACTTCTTGTTTGGGCAGTCGGGATAATGAACCAGAAACAGAAGCGTGGGACATGACCGTTATGGCAACGACGATGCACGCCAGGAACATTGTTGTATAAATCGTGACAGAAGGCATCACCAGGACCATGATGAAATGAGACGTAGAAACCGTGTCAACATTTTGGATTTCATAAAAATTGGACCTCCGCCGTTGACATGTGATAGGAATGTTGATTCATTGGGAACATTTTCGTTAAATCTTCATCAATCATCACTTCCCGCCAGCTTTTCATCGAGCTAAGAAGATGGAACTGTTGACCGCTAAGTAAGGAGATTCGAGCATTGAAGATTACGGCCAGAAGCGTTTAATATGAAGACAAATAAAAAATTCGATACAAGATTTGAACAATGAAAATAGATGGTGAGTGTCTGATCAATTGTCGTATGCTCCTCACATCAGTAAGAATTCTACAGCAAATATTCGCATTTTATGAATGCAGTAAATTTTTTATCGAGATTCTGTCTGCAACGATCTGACTTCGTGTGAAGGATTAGTGAATCGTTCAAGCAGAGATCAGTATTACTAGGAGGAAGGCTATGCCAGCTAGCAAGAGTTCTAGTTCGTTGGAACCAAGGTGTCAGTATTACAAAAAGTTTGTATCTTCTTCTTACGGTTCTAGAGGAATGCACAGCTTTGGCAGGAAGAAGCATCAATGTGGCCATTGGGTAAGCAACCACTAGACGAAGTAATGTCAATGGGTGACAAATGATTGTTTCAATTGTGGTGGTTTTGGTCACATGAAGAGGGATTGTCTTAGCTTGGAAGATCAGAGTGGAGGCAGAAGCTCTATGGTAGGGTCTTACAGTGGAAAACATTCTGAGACCACTGTACAACATAAAGGTTTTCCTGCTCCAGGTTCCCGTCATAAAGGACATCCCAAGGATCTCAGCAACGCACACAAGTCCATGGGAAAATGTTTGGCCTAAACCAAAAGCAAGCTGAGGAAGAAAACAAGATAGTCATTGCAGGTAATTTCCTTTTATATGGTATTTCTGCATATGTATTAATTGACACTGGGGCATCAAATTCATTCACAGCATCAAGGTTTGTTAAGAATTATAAATTACTCTACCTGTCATTTGATGTTTTAATGTCATTTTCTACGACAAGAGGTTTTATCTAAACGACTAGTCGTAGACTGTTTGTTAGAGTTTGAATGAAAATATGTTTATGCCAATTTGATGATATTGGTCATGGAAGATTTCGATTGTATTATGGGAATCGACATATTGACCAAGTATAGAGCGACCGTAGATTGTTATCTACATATCGCTCAGTTTCATCCAGAAAGAGACGAGAATTGGTTCCTCTACGGTGAGGGAGCTCAACCTCCAATGCCAGTAGTGTCTACTTTAAAGGCACATTGGGCTTTAGCGAAAGGTAGTGATGTATACCTTATTTATGTTGTAGACGCATCGGAGGATGTAATCGATGTGAAGAACATCCAATTGTAAATGAATTTTCTGATGTTTTCTACGATGAAATATCTGTATTTCCTCATAAAAGGAAAGTGGAAGCTGAGGTAGAATTGGTATCAGAAACTGCACATATCTCAAGAGCACCTTATAGACTGGCACCGTCGGAGATGAAAGAGTCAAAGCCATAATTACAAGATCTTCTTGACAAATGGTATATTAGACTCTGTGTGTCTTCTTGGGAGTACCATAGTTGTTCGTTAAGAGGAATGATGGTCTATGCGAATTTGCATAGATTATCGGCAGTTGAATTGAGTAAAAGTCAAGAATAAATATCTGTTATCATGGATAGATGACTTGTTTGATCAACTGCAAGGGACTTCAGTATACTCAAATATCGATTTATGGTCTAAATATCATCAGCTTTGAGTTCATCAACGTGATATCCTTAATACTGCATTATGAGTTTTTATGATATCGTTTGATTTGAGGAATGCTCCAGCAGTGTTTACGGATTTGATGAGGCAAGTATTTCATGACTATCTTGACAAGTTGATCATTATATTTATTGACGATATACTGGTATACTCTCGTAGCCTTAAAAAGCATATACAACATTTAAGGATTGTTTTGCAAACATTGATGAATCACCAATTGTATGCTAAGTTGAGGAGATGCGAGTTTTGGCTCGACAGCGTTGTCTTCTTGGGACATGTCATATCCAAATATGGGATATCGGTGGATCCTAGCAATATTGAAGCAGTGTTGAGTTGGGCACGACTTGAATTAGATCAATAGATAAGAAGTTTTCTATGTTTGACAGGTTATTATTAGATATTCATCTTGGGATTTTCTCAGATTGTCAATCCACTGACACAGCTAACGTGTAAGAATGTGCAATTCGAGTGGAGACAGGATTGTGAAAATAGTTTCAATGAACCGCGCCAACATTTGACAACTGCACCAGTTTTAGCTTTGTCATCCGAATCGGTGGACACATTATTTAAATTGATGTATCACTTCAAGTACTAGGGTGTGTTTCAACCGAGAATGATCATGTGATTACATATGCATCCAGACAGTCAAAGAAGCACGAAGAGAATTATCCAGTTCATGATCTGGATTTGCAGCGATTGTGTTTGCATTGAAGATTTGACGACATTATCTCTACAGAGAGAGATTTGAGATTTTTACATATCACAATAGTTTGAAGTATATATTCACTCAAACAGAGTTAAATATGTGTCAAAGAAGATGGATGGATTTGTTAAAGGATTATGATTGCAAAATCAAGTACCATCTAGGATCAGCAAATACCACAGCGGACACTCTTAGTCGCAAGGTGAGATTATCTAACTGCACTTCAAACAAGTCTTATCTCAAGCGTAATCCAAGATTGTTGTTATCTGATATTTCACTTACGTAGTAAGAAATGAATGTAAGCATTGAGTAACGAATATTTTATCTGAATCGGTGTTTTACGTCAGAATCAGAGAAGCTCAGTTTTATGACCCTGAAAGCATTAAAATGTATAAGGATTTGAAAGTCGGGTTTTGGTGAAAAGGTATGAAGAGAAGTGTTTAACGTTTTATAGTCAAGTGTTTTTTTTTCAGCGAGTGAAAGCTGAACATCGACTACCAGGAGGATTACTTCAAAATCTTCTTATCCCTGAATGGAAGTGAGAGCATGTGACGATGGATTTTGTCACCCACTTGTCGTTGTCTTCCAAGAATTGTAATGCGATTTGGATAGTTTTGGATCGACTGAATAAGTTAGCACATTTCATTCCGTATAGTCAGGAATATAGTTTTGATCGCATGACAAGACTATACATCCAAGAGATTCCTAAATATCATGATATGCCTTGTTAAGTGTTTAATCCTCCCTGCTAAAATCATATCATGTTCAAAAGTCATGAGTAAATCAGTGTCCAATTCCTCAGGTAATTTGATCTCAGCATCGGTGTTACCCACTGCTTGTTTCAAGCATGAAACATGACAAACTGGATGTAACCTAGAACCCTCGGGTAACTGCAACCTATTGGCAACTGTCCCGATTTTTTTCGATCTTAAAAGGCCCATAGAACCTCCTAGCTGATATCTGAACAACTCTGGTGCAAACTGAGTTCTGTCGATGTGGTCGCAACTTCAAATGTACCATGTCCCCTTTCTGAAAATGAACCTCCCTCCGCTTTTTGTTAGCATGCTTTGTCATGTGTTGTTGAGCCCTTTCAAGATTAAATTTTAGCTGCCTTAAGATCTCATCCTTATCCCACAATGCCTACGATACCACTGCTACCACTGTCTCTCCAGGAAGAAATCGAATCATGCTCGGTGGTTTGCGTTCATCTACCACTTCGAACGGAATCATCCCCACCGATGTTTGATAGTTAGCATTGTACCAATACTTTTTGGGTTGCTCCGAACAGAAGCAACGTAAATATATCTCAACGCACTTATTCAAAGCCTCACTCTGTCTATCGATTATCGGGTGATACGATGTACTCATTTTAAGTTGAGTCCCTTGGATCCTGAAAAGTTCTGACACAAAGACTCATAAACAGAGCATCCTTGTCACTTACAATCGTCTTTGGATCCTCATGTAATTTCACCACATTTTTTAAAAACACCTCAGCCACTGTACTTGCTTTGTAGGGATGTTTCAAACGAAGAAAGTGTCCATACTTGGAGAACATGTCAACCACAACTAATATAACATTATACCTTTTTGATTTGGAAGTCCGGTAAAAAAATCCATGGCTAAATCCTCCCAAATCACCTCCACAAGAGCCAACGGCTGTAGAAACCATGCAGGCTTGGTGGCTTCATACTTCTGTTGCTGACAGCTTATACATTGAGCCACAAACTTACTTACATCTTTCTTCATTCCCTTCCAATAAAAATTGCTCGACACCTTTTTATACGTTTTTAATGCTCCATAATGACCCCCAAATGGGGTGTTATGAAACTCATTTAACAACTTGGAGACCCACTGCGAAGATCGCAGAACCACCAATCTGCCTTTGTGCAACAAACAATCATTCACTAAGGTATATTGTGTGATGCCCCCATCCTCCTCTCGAAGCTTATCAATAATTTTTCTCATCTCTTGATCTTCCCATACTGCCTTTTTAATCTCATTTATCTCAACCTATTTTTCTTTTGTTGAAAAACAACCAAGTCACCTATGCCCTCTCTTCGTGACAAAGCATATGCTGCCCCCATTATCCGATCCTACCTTATTCTTGATTTCAAACTCATAGCCTAGTAGTTTGGCCAACCATTATTGTTTGTCCGGAGTGGTAATTCATTGCTGCAGGAAGCTTCTTAATAGTTTATGGTTCGTGATCACCGTAAAGTTTCGTCCCAAAAGATAATGGCACCAATGTTCAACAGCTGACACCAAAGCCATTAACTCTCTTTCATATGTTGATTTTGTTAATGCTCTATTGGCCAACGCCTTGCTATAGTAGGCGATGGGCCTGCCCTCTTGGACTAACACTGCTCCTAGACCCACTCCTAATGCATCACACTCCACCCCAAACTCCTGACTAAAATTGAGCATTCTCAGAACGGGAGCAGTACTAAGAGCCTTCTTAAGCTTAACAAACGCCTTTTCCGCCATGTCATTCCAAGAGAAATTGTTTTTCTTCAGCTGGTCTGTCAGCGGTCTTGCAATCTTCCCATAGTCTCAAATGAACTTCCTATAGTAACCAGTCAATCCAAGGAATCCCCTCAAGGACTTTGTGTTTTTCGGCCTCGGCCAAAGACTAACACTTACTATCTTGTCAGGATCCACCATCACCCCAAATATCCAACTTGACTCATCCCAAATTGACACTTCTTTTTATTCAAAACTAGACTGTTATGCAGCAGCATATCGAGAATCGTTCTCACATGCATCAAGTGTTCCTCCCATCCTTTACTATAAATCAATATGTCATCGAACAATACAAGAACAAATTTCCTCAGATAAAGCTGAAATACCTCGTTCATCGTGGCTTGGAATGTTGCTGGGGTGTTTTTTAAGTCAAAGGGCATTACCACAAATTCATAATGCCCATCGTGCATTCAAAAAACTTTTTGGAATGTCCTTGTGTTGAACCCGAATCTGATGATACCCCGACTTGAGATCCAACTTCGAAAAGTACTTAGCACCATGCAATTCATCAAACGATTCCTCAACCACTGGAATGCGATGCTTGTCTGAGATGGTAATTTCGTTTAGGGCCGTTTAATCAATACAAAATCGCTAGCTGGCATCTTTTTTTTAACCAAAATAACAAGGCTAGAGTACGGGCTGCCACTGGGTTGTACGACACCATATTTGAGCATGTCTCGCACCATACGTTCTATCTCATCTTTTTAATGGTGGGCTTAGTGATATGGCCGCACCGACACCGACCCACATCCCTCCTTGATGTTAATAACATGATCTTGTAAACGATGAGGGGGCAATTCGGTAGGTTCTCAAAATACTCCTCCATATTTAGTGAGGTAACTGTCAATTACCCCATTTAAATTTCCTTGCTCTACCTCCAGTTTGCTCATCCCACTGTCATTCCACTTTACTAGTACCGCCCCCACAGACTTCCACCTCCCGTACTTTAGCAATTGACTTGAGAGATACCACGGATCTACTGAGCATCGGATCCCTCCGTAGAACCACAATCTGCTCTTTCCATGTAAATCTCATCTTCATATTGGCCCAATTCAGCATGACGTCGTCTAATGTTCGGAGCCAGTCGACTCCTAAAATGAGATCAAGTTCACCAAATTCAAACAAATATCCTTCGATTTGTATCTGGCAAAGACCCAAATCGACTACCACTTATTTACACAACCCTTGACACGCTACGCAGCACCCCATTGCCTAAACACACACCAAATCGCACCTCATCATCCACCTTAATTCCCAAATCAGCGATCTAGCTTCTCGAGATGAAGTTGTGGCTCGCACCACTATCAATCATTGCCATCACTTCTCGTCCTGCCACCTTCGCCTTCATTTTCGACATCTGCGGATGATTAATTCCGCTGACATAATACATTGGTAGCTCCAATGTATTGTACTCAATAACATGGGCTTTTTCTACCACACTTCAACCTCACTCTCCTGATGGCTAATTTCCTCCTCAGTTGTCCCCTGCTCTATCTCGCTTTCTTCCCTATCCTCCTCGGCCAGAATGGTCACCTTTAAACTCTTATTCACGCATCGATGTAGTGGGTGGTAAGGCTCCCCACATTTAAAGCACATCACATTTATTCCAGAGCAATGGCAACACCGAAGTACCGCAGAGGCGACATGAGACTTAGTAAGCAGTATGCGCTCAGAGTATCCGCATTTGTTTTGAGTTGTATCGTTGTAATCCTGAGTTGTATTTGTATTTCAGTTCTGATTTCGAGTACGAAATCTTTGCAAGAAGGAGATGGTGTAAAAACTCAAATCCTTATTTGAATGAAGTACTAATTAAGACATGATTAAAATTTGTTAATTAAGCATTAGTAAGGAAGTGATTAATCAAGGATCACCATGTTGGGATCCACCGAATTTAGAATATATAACTCAATCTACTTCAGATTTCCTTATCCTGATAAATCCAACTAGACGAATGAGATTATGACACGTTACTGATAAGATTGAGTTCAGATCTTCTGAACTAGTCCGGATACAGCTTATAAATAGAAACTTATTTCATTTGTTTCCTACAGCCCTTTTCCTCAGTTTCTCTCTCGAGTTATAGATGTATACCTTAAGTTTTTAGCCAGTTTATATGCAGTTTAGTATCGAGAAGCTTTGAAGCTAGTGTCGACTTGAGGATGGGTCGTGAATCAGGACACGTAGATCGAGATGCCATCAGCAGGATAACGATGGAGGCAAGTATAATCTTGAAGGCCTTAAATAATGATTTAAGAATCATTTGGAAAAAACAGTTTATACAAAAGCAGTCTGAAACTTGTAGTGGGAACGCCACATATCAGAATGCTACAGTGTACTGGTGTCAGAAAAATGATGACGTGTCTAGACAAGAAAAATCAACGGATATAATTATTTGAACGCATTCAATGTTACCATTGGGAAGCAAAGCCTATAAATAGTCGAGAAGATCAGCTGTGAAGAAGTTACCAAATATCAGTTACAAAAGCTCACACTTTATCAGATACATTCATAGCTTTTAGGCTATATTTTGAGCAATAGCACAAGCACTCATTGTTATCATTTTCGATCTTTTTAGATCAGTTGTGCTTAAGAAAACATATCAACTGCGTACTGATAAAAATTGTAAAGATACTAAGAGTTTTAGTTTGGCAGTGTTTAAGACTAAACGGAAGTGGGTTATCACAAATACTGTAATTAATCAAAGTCTTTTAGTGAATATCATATCCTTGAGATAGAAGGGGTGACGTAGGAGAATTTGAAGTCTCCGAACATCTATAAAACTTTGTGTTCTTTATTTTCAAGTATTCAATCTGTCTTTCAGTTTGTTTCCACACTTTAAAGTTAACTAATCGACATTGACAACAAGATTATTGAATTCAGTTTATCACTAAACTGATTCACTCTTCCGAAAAGACTCGAAAATCATAAAATGTTTATTCAACCCTCTTTCTAAACATTTTCACTCACCCAACCAATCCTAACACTTGTTTTACTGCTCTGACATATTATGCATGACATATCACGTTGGACATGATATCTTTTGAGATATACCTTGTTTGTTTGGGCTGCTCAACCATGTTCTGTATTGTGGACTGTTGGATATTGAGAGTTACAGTGTCTGATGGGAAACGCAGGATCTGATGACCCAGAATATTGTAGGTTCACGTCTTGATGATGAGTACGAGAGCCAAAACAATCCTATGGTATATAAGAGACTACACATTCATGAGTCTCTAGACTGAGCATGAGATTCTAGACTTGATCCTTGATATCCATTTTCGAATGCATCATATCGGTTTGTATACTCGTACATTCTCGTATTGGACGATTGTCGTTCACGTCCTTGTTTTCATCTTGGACGCCCCATTTCAAAACCTCAATTATGACATCCCTTCTTTGCCACTTCACACCTCGGAACGCACGTTCTTATTGAGATAAACACTCTTTCACATATTCTTAACCCGAAATAGACGGGGAGAGAAAATGTTTTTTTTAGGGTACTCTTGGGAACATATCCAGTGTAGACGGGGTGGGGCCTGTAACTCAGAGATTTAAAGGGAGATGTCTTAGTTTGGACGGTTCGGATGACCAGGTCAGTGGCCAGAGAAGCTGAGTTTTCTGTGGTGATCCAGTTGAGTTTTTTATTTAGTTTCTCGTATTCTCATGTAGGATTATAGATTCGTTTTGTTGTATTAACGTTTAAAACTGATATTATTGTTATGTTTTCGTTTGGATTGTAAGATGATTAAGTTATTTGGTTTTCGTTGTTTAACTACTGTTATGAAGTTTAATTATGAATTTTATTAGTCTGTTTAGTAGTGGTTCGGGTAAGGACATTACAATTATCAAAAATAATTTATGGAGAATGGAGAAGCCAACGATTTTTCTATTGCTTGCGGCTCTATATATCACTACAATATAAAAAAACCACAAAAGTGGACTGCATTCAATTAATAATTAAAATAACTCTAGATCTAAATAGAAAATGATATGTTAGAGAGAGGGAGATGGAGAAAGACATATTAATGTTTTTGTAGACATTATTTGTTAAATAATTAATATCGTGCTTGAATAAAAGGATTTGAAGCCATGGACTTCAAATCCATGGATTTTAAAACCATTTGATTACTTGGATTAATTTAAAATAAAAGTGAAATATCCATGGATTATAAAACCATTTGATTACTTGGATTAATTTAAAACAAAAGTGTAATATTGATATCACATAAGAGCAAAGTTGGAAGAAAAATTTGGTGTCCATTTTTGTCTCTATTAGGCCCAACCTATATATATAGTATAAATGATTTTGAAATACACCCAACATGAGTATCGTTTCAAATCCATCATTCAAATCACTCTTCGAATCAAATTCATCATTCAAATCATATCCTCACCAAAGCACGAGCAAAATGAATACATCACTTTAGAAGCTCAACTCTGTTTTCATGAAAGACCGAGTATCATGAGCCACCGACTGACTCTACGGACCAACATGCTACAATTACCTGGGACATTGCATGTCTAAGATCTCGAGTGTGAGAGACACCAACTGGTTCAAGGGACTAGCATGCTTGCTACACACTCAGACGCCCAGACACTGATCGCGCTTGAGTTTTCAGTTTGATCTTTGATTACCGGTTCATAATTCATGCATGTACAATTGCAAATATAGGTTTGTATACACATACATTACGTGTTGGATGATTAGGTCGCTCAAGTCTTTGATTTTTATCTTGGACACCCTATTTTCACGAGACATGTCTCATGTTGGATCGGGAGTTGACTAGTGGAGACCGTGCTTTCAGAGGAGGTTTATCTGTTTGCTAGGACATTATGATTTATGTTATTTATTTATTGGTTTCTATTTTGATGATAAATATATTTGATTTAATTAAGTTTTATGATTATGTCTTAGTTTTGTATGATGTACTAATCTCATAAAAGTTGGCCCAACGCATTAATAAAAACACTAGTCTCCGGAAAAATATATACTCCGCACTCCTACTTCCTGTAGGTCTTCTTCCTCTTTGTCAGTAGCATATTCCGATTGTTTTGTTGAGGATCCTTCCTAAACAATATCTCTGAGCATGGATCCGGATGAAGTGGCTCGCTTGGTGACAGAATTGAAGCTCTCGAACTCTATTGATCGTGCGGCAACCCTAACACTAGATGAGTCGGATCTAGAAATCAGTGGTCAAAATTTGGATCGATGCTTGGTGGCCAAGGTACTCTCCCCTAAGATGATTAACTGTGAAGCTTTTAAAAAACAAATGCCAAGAATTCTTCAGGCTGTGAAACCAATTGAGATCGGATCGATGGGAGATAATATTTTCATCATGGACTTCACATCTCCCATAGATCGATGTCGGGCCCTTCAGACTGTTGGAATTTTTTTCGTGATATGGTTATCTTCTCAGCACACCAAGGTCTGCAAAACCATCGAAATATGAAGTTCGATGAAATATCGATTTGGGTTCAATGCTATAATTTACCACTCATCTTCATGCACAAGGATATTCTTCTGAAATTGGGAAGTCAAATCGGGGTGGTTGAGGAAATCGATACTCGTGAGAATGGTTTAGTTATGGGCAAATTTGCAAGGATCAAGGTACGTATTAACGTATCTAAACCTCTCAAGAAATATATTACGGTCAACATCAATAATGAAGCAGAGGAAACTGTTGTCATTCTAGCGTATGAACGTCTTCTTGATTTTTGCTACAATTGTGGATGTATTGGACATTCATTTCGGGATTGTGCATCTTCACCAGCGGTGATGGGTAAACTACCGTATGGTACTTGGCTTAGGGCAAGTAGCCCGCGTGGTGGCGACAAAAATCGTAAATCTTCCCCGAGTAAATTTGCTCAACATAGTGAAGACACTCGAAGTAATGAATCGGATTCCCAGTCAGAGTTCGTTGGAAGCACTGCTCTAGTTGCTATGAATAAAGGAAAATCTATCATGGTCCCTCCCAGTCTTGATACAAGTATTACGGTAAAACAAGCTTCTTCTACCCCAGAGTGTTTTGGCATACATGCAGGGGGTGTAACACGGGATCCACCTATGGTCAAGCCCTCTGCCCTTATTATCAATGATGGTGCCATTTGCAACATCAATGCACCGGCTGATCCTCCTTTCACGGTTCCATTGGGGAGTGATGAAACCTTGATGAATTCTGGGTCGAAAAAATGGAAACGTCGTGCTCGTGAACATGGAGCACACACTGGTCATTTGAACAGCGACGTACCTGACTCTGATAAGGATATTTCTGGTAAATCTCCACACTCCAGCAAGAAACGTAATGCTGATATTTCCTCGGATCCACTTGATCTCTCTGTAGCGGCGGTGGTTGCTAAGCAACCCCGTCGACACCAATGAGTTGTATTTCTTGGAATGCTCGGGGGCTTGGGAACCAACGAGCATTCCGCGAACTTAAGTGACTTGTCGCGGAAAAGAGCCCAACACTCGTTTTCATTTGTGAGACTAAAATGTTGGGTTACAAATGCAAAAGGTGGAAGGATGTTTTGGGATTCAACGCCTCTTTTAGTGTAGATTGCAAAGGCTGAAGTGGAGGGCTCATGTTTTTGTGGAAGCCTCATTTTAATGTTAACATTCACTCTTACTCCCTAGGCCATATTGACTGCTCTATACAACATGATGAGAAGCTTTGGAGGTTTACTGGTTTTTACGGGAACCCTGAAACTAGCCGCATGCATTTTTCTTGGGATTTGCTTCGTCGCTTAAACTGCATGAGAGAGTTTAGCCGTCTTCCGTGGTTGGTTGGGGGTGATTTTAATGAGATATGTTTTGATCGTGAGAAATCTGGGGGCAATCCTCGGCCCCTCTCTCAGACTCGAGAATTTTGGAATGTTCTCGATGACTGCTCTCTTCAGGATCTTCATGGAGTAGGTGAGTTTTTTACATGGGTTAATCGTCGCTCTACGGATGATCTTATTTTTGCGCGCCTTGACCGATATGTGGCCACGTTTGAATGGAGGCTTCTCTACCCGACCTCTCTTGCTTCCTCGTTGGAATTTTTTCATTCTGATCATAGGCCTATTCTCATTGATCTCAGGGGATCTCAGAAACAACCCACTCGTAAGCCTAACTTGTTCCGGTTCGAACCTCACTGGCTTACAGAAACGGACTGTCAAGATGTCGTGGAACAGGGCTGGTGCAAGTCTGATATCTCTATCTCATTACCCGTCCGTCTCTTGAGATGCAAGGAATCGTTACGGGTGTGGGCAGGCGAGCATTTCAAGAATCTCCCTCGGCAGCTCAGACTAAAGCGTCATCAGCTAAATGCTCTGAAATCGCATAGCAACTAGCATAAATCAACTCACCAGATTCGTGTTCTTGAGGATGAGGTCGAGCATCTCGCATATAAAGAAGAAATATATTGGAGACAGAGAAGTCGAGTTAATTGTCTATCACATGGAGATCGCAATTCCAAGTTCTTTCATGCCCGAGCCTCGAACCGACGCGCAACAAACCTCATCAAGGGCTTGGTTTCATCACATGGTGACTGGTGCACTGAGCAACGTGGTATGGCTGAAATTATTGATCAATATTTCCGGAATCTATTTTCTACAAATAATTCCTCAGCAGATGCAAGGAGGCTTGTCCTAGATCGCGTGTTGCCAAAAATTGATGACCAGCCTAATGCGACTTTGTGTGGGCCTTTCTCAGCTCTTGAAGTCCAGAAGGCACTTTTTGACATGCACCCAGACAAAGCCCCGGGCCCAGATGGGATGTCGGTCTTCTTCTTTCAGAAATTTTGGGCGAAGGCGAGGTAACGGCAGCTGTCCTTAGTATTCTAAACGATGGGGGTTGCATTGAGGAATGGAATGCTACTACTGTTACACTTATTCCGAAAATTAAAAACCCTATGACTTTGAAAGATTTCAGGCCTATCAGTCTTTGTAATGTCTGCTATAAAATCATTGCCAGAGCACTGACGAACAGACTCAATCCTATTCTTCAACACACCGTGAATGAGTTCCAAAGTGCGTTTATACCAGGACGACTCATCTCTGATAACATTATTCTGAGTTTCGAGACTTTGCATTGGATTAAAAATCGAAAAAAAGGGCAGAAAGGTTATGCAGCGTTAAAGCTTGACATGAGTAAAGCTTATGATCGAGTTGAATGGTGCTTTCTTGAAGAAATGATGATTCGACTGAGATTTGCTCCGGCTTGGGTTGAGAAGATTATGCGGTGTGTGACCTCTGTTAGATATTCTTTTTCCTTAAATGGAGAGCTGGTTGGGAATATTTCTCCTAGTAGAGGGTTGAGACAAGGAGATCCATTATTTCCTTACCTTTTTGTCTTGTGTGCTCATGGCCTATCCTCGGCTCTCATATCTCTAGAAAACCGTTGGCTCTTATCTGGGGTGCGGATTGCTCCATCTTGCCCGTCTATCTCCCATTTATTTTTTGCTGATGACAGTCTTCTGTTCCTCAGGGCGACATTGGAGGACTGCATGGTGGTTCGTAATTGTCTTGAGTTATATGAAAGAGCCTCAGGTCAACTTATCAATTTTGAGAAATCCTCATTGTCATTCAGTCCTAACACTACTGAACAGGTATGTGATCAAATAAAATCTGCTCTGGCTATTCCAGTAGTTCAGGGACATGATGTGTATTTAGGCCTTCCTATCGCCTCATGTAGAAGCAAAAAGATACAATTTCGTTACTTGGTTGAAAGGATTGTGCAGAGAATACACGATGGGGAAATAAATTCTTTTCTGTTGGAGGCAAGGAAACCCTGATTAAATCTGTTCTTCAGGCCATTCTCACATATGCTATGTCATGTTTTCGAATCCCGAAATCTATTTGCGAGGAGATTGAGCGAGAATGTGCTAACTTCTGGTGGGGTAAGGAGGAAGGAAAGAGGCGCCTTCACTGGAAAAAATGGAGTGATCTTTGCAAGCCGAAATGCCAGGGCGGGTTGGGCTTTCGACATCTTGAGACATTCAATAGAGCGTTGATGGCTAAGCAGGTTTGGCGCATTATTACTAAGCCAGGTTCTTTGGTTGCACGAGTCCTGAAAGCAAGGTATTTTCGTCATCAAGATATTATGAATGCCTCCCTTGGAAGTAATCCTTCTTACATTTGGAGATCGATATTATGGAGTAGACCACTTCTGCAAAAAGGGTTGTGTTGGAAAGTGGGAGATGGCTCGAAAATTCCTACTTTTGGAGAGCGCTGGATCCCAGGGACACGAGATTGTGTGCCACCTCCTCTTGAGTCGGAACATTTTGCTACAGTTAGTACCCTCCTCGATAGGGAGTCTTGGATGAACCTCTAATCCACAATCTCTTCCCTCCCCATCTTGTTAAGGACATTTTGGCTATCCCTCTCTCCCAATCTCAAAAAGAGGACTTCCGGTTTTGGGCATACGATCCAAAGGGTAAATATTCAGTCCGTGACGGTTATAAAGCGGAGATTGGCTTCTTTGATTCTCCTCCCTCGAGCTCGGGTAATCACTCCATTGAATGGTGGCACTTTATTTGGTCTCTTAGTATTCCTCCGAAGGTTCGTATTTTTTGGTGGCGGGCTATGCATAACATTATCCCGACGGAGCAGAATTTAAGGGCACATCATGTCCCGGTTCTTGGAGAATGTCCATTATGTCGCCATCATTGTGATTCTACTGTCCATGCTCTTTTCACTTGCCCGGTTATTAAGCGTTGCTGGAAAGGAACGTATTATTGGCAGATTCTAAAGTTATCATGTCATCTGGATGTGATAGATATTTCCCTTTGGATGAAAGAAAAGCTGAGTATTCATGAATTTGAGGCATTTGTGATGCGTGCTTGGGCGATTTGGAGTGAGAGACTTCGTATCACTCACATCCACGGAGATTGTCATTCTGCTATCAATATAGAGTGGTGTGACAGTCTTCTTCACGACTTCCAGGAATCTCGTCTAGCTTTGAGGATTTCTCCTGCCCGGACCCCATTGTGTGCTCCGATAGCCTGGATGGCCCCGCCTATGCACTCTCTCCGGATGGACGTTGACGCATGTTATAATGAGCACACGCATAGATATTCAGTTGGCGATGTAATCCGTAATCATGAAGGTCAACCGGTACTAGTTTTTGGAAACAAAATCGAGAAGCCCTCATCTGTCTTGTATGTTGAGCTTCTCGCTATATTAAAAGTGCTCTACATGTCCAGAACACATAATCTCCGGCTTCATCATATCTCATCAGACTCTCTTCTCGCCGTGCAAGCAGTCTTGTGGGAAGAAGAGAATCTCAGTTATGCCGGGGCCCTAGCATTAGATATCAGACGACTTCTGGCTATTCATGGAAGTCCCACTCTTAGTCATGCTCGACATTCTGCGAATTGTGTTGCTCACGTCATTGCATCTTTTGCTTCTTCGTCTCATTTCCCTTTTGTTTAGGAGTGTGGTTCTTTTCCTTTTGGGTTGATTGATCTTGTAATAAAAGACATTTTCCGTTCTCAATAAATTACAAGATTTTCATTAAAAAAAAAAAACACTAGTCTCCGTGGAGATAATGGAGTCTAACCCCAAAGCTAAAAGACAAAATAATGTCAAAAAAAATATTTGATAATATCACCCATTCCGATTAAAAAAAATATATATTCCAATATAGTAAGATGCATAAAATGATAGGTAAAAAAGGAACGAAAATTTAGCAATTGAGACAGAAATACGTGTAATTAATTATTATTATTTTATCGAAAAGTTTCATTAACAGATAATAATTTTACAGATTGAGCATATTAAAGTTTCAGATTAGGAAGCTTCAGACTTCCGTTGGTGGCAACCATGGACTTTGATGAGTTTTTATTATTTCCTCTGAATCGTTTTAGAGCTTCGGTGAATTCATTTCTGTCTCAATTCGAGCCTCTTGCGCTGATATTTTTTCTTATTTTTACACTGTTTGTCGCTCGTGTTCTTTGGTCCATTCTTGCTGTGATTTCCGACAGAGGACTAAAATCCGCCATCTTCGAGTTCGTCACGATCGCTGTCAAGTAATTTTTCTTATTATGTGATTTTTTTTGGGTGCGTTATGGTAATTGTTGACTATATTTATTTATTTATTTATTTATTTATTTCTATTTTATGAGGTCGATTCCTGGTGTCAAGAAGTACATCGATGCTGAAAAGCAAAAGGTACGTGTATGCCTAAGCTTTCTTTTTCTTTCTTGTCTTTTTTTTTTTGGAGTTTATGATGATTATCGAGAAGTTATTTATGCAGTACTATTTTTTATGATTTTATGATTCTGAGGTTTGTTTCATTTGATGAGGCGATTTTTTTTATCGATTCAGTATTAATGTGGCATACACGTACTGGAATATTTAATTGGACAAAATACATTTTTTTTTTCCGAGAAATAAATACAGGTGATTTGCAAGATTTTGTTTGGGGAGCATTTAATGTGCTTGATTAAAATATCCAGGATTTATGTGAAATTTTTAATAGGACAAAATACAGGTGATTTGCAAGATTTTGTTTGGGGAGCATTTAATATGCATGTGCGTAGGATGTTTTCTTTATAGCCACCAGACAGGTATAATTCTTGTGTTGCATTTATTCGTTTGAAAATTTCTGAACTCCATCTTGATCATCTTCATGATCTTGAGCTCCAGCTCATCAATGCAGTTAATGCTCCTGTTTTAGAAAATAATACAATTTTATATAAATTCATTCCTAGACTAGTAACATATCAAAATGAAATAAACATCATATCTACAAGCTCACTTAACTGCTTGCATAGTTGAAGAGCGTTTGCATTTGTGGTTGAACTAGACTCACTTGAAACTTGTGCTTGAAAAAACCTATGCTCTGGTGCAGTCTCACTAATGTCATCTTGCCTTCTCTGGTTCAATTCAGCAAATTAACATCTGTATCTATCTGTTGCATCCTCATATTGAATCGAAGTATTAAATGCAGAATTTTAAATTTTGCAGTCTAATTACGTCCCTGAGGTTATTAAGTATCTGTCTGCCACATTTTTTTATCATTTTTTTTATTGTACATACCCTCACCTGCTACATTGGTTCTCTATGCATGGAGGTTGTGAACAAGTTACAAAGTTCTGGCAAATCTAAAAGAGATGGTTGGAGGACTGGGTTGCCCCTGGCTGGTTTAGGAGGTGGGGTCATCGACAAAATGAAAGATGAGAAACAAAAGGATGTGGTGTGGCAGGGCAAATGTTCTGGTACAGTGTATGTATCGGGGGTCATATTTTTTTTATGCTCCATGCTGCATTTTCATCAACTTAGTTACTAACTTCATTTATTTTCTGTAGCTATATTGCTGGAAATGAACAGGAAGGACACTTTGCTTTGATAAACAAGGCATGCTCAATGTTAGTAAGATAAATCCAGTTTTTACATTCTTTTCTTGCCTTCATCAAATTTTTTTGGTTAAATAAACTAAAGAACGGTTCACCTGTTACCCCATCATAGAAGTTATCTTCACTTCAGTTGGTGTGTGTTTGGCCTGAGGAAAACCATAAACCTGGCAATAATCAATGTTTGATTCCTTTCCCTGAGAGTTGAGACATCATTTGCCATAAATAGCCAAAAATTTCGAACCAGTCAGTTCTTATGATGTCCTTGATTGTGACACACAAATATGATTAGTCTCTCAGTAAATTTAAATTTTCTTTCAGGTTTGCGCATACAAATCCCCTGCATCTAGATGTATTCCAAAGTGTTGTAAGATTTGAAACGGAAGTTGTTGCAATGACTGCTGCAATACTAGGAAGTAAGGAAAAGTCTTCTGGAGGACAAGTTTGTGGAAATATGACATCAGGAGGAACAGAAAGTATATTGCTCGCTATGAAAACCTCACGTGACTACATGAAAGTTAAGAAGGGCATAACTAGACCGGAAATGTTGGTTTTTTTTCCTTTCTTTTGTCATATTCTATTTAGAGATCTTTGAATTTATACCAATAATTTTTCTTTTTAACCTGAAAATAGGGTTATACCAGTTTCTGCACATTCGGCATATGACAAGGCTGCGCAATATTTTAATATCAAATTGTTGCGTGTTCCTGTTGACGAAGATTTTCGAGCTGATGTTAAAGCAATCAAACGGTGTATTAACCGAAACACCATATTGGTAAGACTTTTATGCAATAATTATTATGGGGTGCTTAATTTATTGCATTGGTTATTCTGGAGCTTCTTGTTGAACTTCATGGCAAACACAACCTAAAGTTTAAAATTTTGAATGGTTAACTATGCTATTTTCTTTGGCGAAGCCGATAGCAACTTCATATGTTCAAGTCCATTGCAATTTAGTTCCAATGAACTTTCACGTATGCCTTCTAATCTGAGATACAAGATTACTCTCCTTCTTACTACGCCTTCTTTTATCTACTCTTGATTATATCCCAAATTCATCTCTCGCAGGTTGTTGGATCGGCACCCGGCTTCCCTCATGGAATAATTGACCCAATTGAGGCATGCAAAAACAACCGAATGTTCGCTATTCCTATGCAACTCCTTTCTCTTTTAACAATTGCTAAAGTGACAGTTGCTGTTGTAGGAGCTCGGTGAACTAGCTTCTACTTTCGGGATATGTTTGCATGTTGACCTTTGCCTTGGTGGTTTTGTATTGCCTTTTGCTCGTAAGCTTGGGTATGTTTGTTTCCAATTACGCTAACTTGGCATTCCTCGAGTATTGTTGCTGTTAGCGTTTTGCTGCCAATTTGGTCCATTATGAAACCAATCGATTATAAGAAATGATTTATCACCTTTCTTCTGGTTTCTATTTTTCTTCTTTCCTCAATCTTCCTTATAATTGTTGGCCCTTGCCTTGTAGGTATCCTATACCTCCATTTGATTTCTCCGTCCAAGGAGTAACCTCTATATCTGTTGATGTACATAAATATGGACTGGCTCCTAAAGGGACAAGTGTGGTTTTGTATAGGAATCATGACATACGGAAGGTAATACATTCTATCACTTGCTATTTTTACCATAATTTGGAAGGGCTGTAAAACTTGCCTCTCGTTGTCTATTGGGAGAAGCATTCTACTTCCATTTATCTTATGTGTGAACGCAAGCATTTTGCTCATTTTTGCTCCGTTTAATTATGATGTTATTGATGTCCCTATGGAGTTAACTATGTAATGCCAAAACTATTTTGTTCTCCATCTATACTTTGTTCTTCTTCTGTGCTGCTTTTTCTAATCAACTAGTTGGTTCCTGAATCCAGGCGAGGCTTTTTTAGCCCAGATAACTAAATGCTATACAACCTATCTAAAGTTTCTTACTCACCTTATCCATAATTTCGTTTCTTGCCACCAAGGCCAAACTTGATTCAAACTTACTACTCAACATAATACAGTAGTTTTTGTACTGTAAATTAGGAAAAGGAGAAATCTTAGCCACTCAGTGATCCACACTAACATGAATATGTCTGTGTATGTGTCCATTGAGGTTTTTGTGAGCAAAATATATTTCATTTTTCTTTGGATTATTTGCCCCTTTGTTCATCATAGCCTATACTCTTTTTTTGCCTCCAATTTTGATATATATATATATATATTTCATTTCTCTTTGGATTATTTGCCCCTTTGTTCATCATAGCCTATACTCTTTTTTTGCCTCCAATTTTGATATATATATATTGGTTCCTGTTGGGGTGATCGCTTGGCAAATTGGATTTCCTGTAAAGCATCAATTTGTTGCTGGTAAGTTACTTTCCTACAGAACTGTACAGTTTTTTCATCAAGTGACAGTTGTGTTCCATCAGCATATCTCCTAATATGTACTCATGTGTTGCTTCACCAACATTTAGTCACTGAATGGACTGGTGGGCTTTACGTTTCTCCAACAATTGCTGGAAGCAGACCTGGAGGTCTTATTGCTGGTGCATGGGCTGCAATGATGTCTCTCGGGCTAGAAGGCTAGCCATTTATTTAGACCATTGCTTTTCAGACTCTCAAAACAAATGTGTGTCATTTATACTGATTTGTGGATAAAACAAACAGGTTATCTGGAGAACACAAGGAAGATTATGGAGACTTCAAAGAAAATCGAGAGGGGGTATTATATACCGTCACAACTTTGAACATCTTGATTATCATACTGGGTCCATATGTATTATTATTTCTTTAATTGCAGAATCCGGGAGATTCATGGTTTGTTTGTCGTTGGAAAGCCTGATATGACAATTGTGGCTTTTGGATCAGACATTTTGGACATCTTTGAAGTTAATGATATTATGTCTTCAAAAGGCTGGCACTTAAATGCATTGCAAAGACCTAACAGGTAACCAGTAAAACAAATACTGGAGAAACACAGGGCATGCGAGAATAAGTGCCAAGTTATGGTTTTTAACGTTTAGATGTGTCTTGATTCTAATTATTGATTTCATTTGATTCATTCTTCCTGCTTGATCATTTTTGAAAACCTCTTCCCAGCATTCATATTTGCGTGACTCTTCAACACATACATGTCGTGGAAGAGTTGCTGAAGGATCTGAAAGATTCCGTGCAAACAGTAAGTACGAGCACCTTTGTTCTCCACTGCTAGGTCTGACTGTAGACTTAGAGATGATTGCAGGGTCATGCTTGGGGCGTAACTTGCATTTCTGTAATGAAATATAATGCATAGAATTTTATTTTACTTAAATTTTGTGCGTTTCAAGGTATGACCACCCCCTCTTACTCCCAGTTTTACGTCTATACAGAGTCTTCTGTGCAAATTGACACGAGAGTGTGTTTTTCATGACCATTAACTCTTTTGTCATCCCATCAGGTGAAAGCCAATCCAGGTCCACTCGATGGAGGGTTGGCTCCAATATATGGTGCTGCCGGAAAAATGCCAGATAGAGCTATGGTTAAAGATTTGTTGGTGGATTTTATGGACACCTCGTGCTAGTTCCAATCTTTTCATGCTTTCTCTCGTTCCTCGTATTCTTAATTTAATCCTAAAATTTCATGGTATATACATATGATGTCATTCACATTGTTGTTCGTATATTTGTTGAACTGTAATATCGTCTAATATATTATTCGAACATGCATAGCACATTTTTTTCTAAAAAAGATGAACATAAAACGTTTTTTTTTCGTTTGTTTTTTTAAAACTCATATATTTTACTTTTTGCTACCAATTTCAAACTTCGGTCTCCGTGAAATCATTCGGTCTTTAATTTTTCTTCTTTTTCTTTTAATTTTTAAAAATATTTTTTGTAACTGATTTTTTTTTTCATTCAAATCTTTAAATTTGTATACCAAAATTTACTCAAGATAAAAAGTACTGTGGGTCTATATATAAATATTTTATACGTGTATCAAATTATTCAAACTAATTGCTTGAAGCACGTAATTTTTTTTATGTAATTAATTATTAAAATTAAGTTTTAGCGTTTTGAAAATTTATTGAAATTATGGATATGATATAATGAATATATATAAATTATAAATATTTTTATAAAAAATATTATATAAAAAATGTTTATGTCATTTGAGATAACAATTGAATAAGGATAACGATTTTTGTCGTTAAATTGACATTTTGATTTTGGTTGAGTGGAATTGCTATTAATAAAAATAGAAAATATCTGAAAAGTCATATGTTATTTGTCTATCTAAACATATTTTTTTTTTCAAAAAAATAACAATTTTTTTTTCAAAAAAATCACTTTTTTATTTATTAGATGAATAAATTTTGATTAAAAATTTAATTATTTTTTAGAACTTATTAAAAAAATATTTATATTGAAATTCAAATTAAAATACATAATAATAATAATAATAATAATAATAATAATAATAGCACTTTACAAGCAACCAATATACCGATATCCTCGACGGCACTTTTTTAAAAGTCGTAAACGTAATATTATATGCAAAAAATTATATTTTCATTTAATATGTATATGATATAGTATTGATAACTAAATAAATAAAAGTAAGACAAAATTCAAAATTATAACTGAAATTAAAAAAAAATGATATAAACAATGTAGACACTTAAATATAATTTATATTTTTAAGTAGCATCAAATTCAAATTTGAATTTTAAAAAAAAAATGTAAAAGACTTCACATTTAGTTACACATTTATTTTTTTATTTTTTTCAAATATTTAGTTAAGTAGATAAATATATTAATATTAATAAATAATTTCTTTTATAACAATTTTCTTTTGCCAAAAATTTTAAAATATGACAAAAAATTTGTATATATATAGATAGATAGTCCTAAACCAATTTTTATATTATTATTAAAATCGTTGTTGATTGTACGAAGATATTTACAGTTACGTTTGGTTAAGGATAAAAATTTTCCTGTTTGAGATCTTTTGGGAACAACTCGAAATGAAGCGAGTTTGAGGATTTTTCAAATCTCCGAAGCAAATCGTGGACTGATATGAAAATGTTATCTCATCCTGAGACCCCGATATTATTATTATTATTATTATTATTATTATTATTATTATTATTATTAATGAAATTCTCAAACATAGTAGGTCTTTTGTGAGACGGTCTCACGAATCTTTATCTGTGAAACGGGTCAACCATACGATATTCACAATAAAAAGTAATACTGTTAGCATAAAAAGTAACATTTTTTCATGGATGACCCAAATAAGAGATCCGTATCACAAAATACGACCCGTGAGACCGTCTCACACAAGTTTTTGTCTTCCAAATAATTAACAAAAAAACTCAAATTCATAACTTTCAAATCTCGTTCATTATCCAACTCGTCATCTCATGTTAATTATGTGATGATCGAGATAATGATTTAATTTATGTTAGGTCAAAAATGATAATGACAAATCCAACTTATCTTAATATTAATTTATATCATTTGAAGTGATGTCCGCAAAATTAAAAATAATTACCTTCATACTAACTGGATAAAAATAGAATATGGGATCCGACGATGATCCTTGGGATCTCCGGTCGGAGCAAACGGGGATACGTGTGAAATGACATAGATGGTTCCGATTTATAGATGGTCCACTACGATAGCCCCACGTGTTCTCTAACCCTTCCCCTGCTTTGTCAAAATCTATCCGTTACCTTTCTCTTTCTTCGTCTTCTTTCCCCATCGAATCGAATCGACGAGTTGACATTAAAAATTACAAAAAATAAATAAAGAATGGGGAAGCTGATACGTGATTCGACGGCGTCGTCGACGGTAATCCCATGGCGTGACCCCACTGCAGCACCGTCTTCTGATCTCGTTGACCGTGTGGTAAACCCGCTGCCGCCGCCGCCGCCGGGGATTACCTGTCCTGATTCGTCCTGGGAGAATGTCCCTGGATTGGGAGACCAGCAGAAGAAACATCTCACTCGTCTCTACAGCAAGGGGGTCCTGTGGAAGCACCCTAAGGATAAGAACCTGAACATCGTGTTCAGGCTGATGCATGGGGGCGAGGTGGACGGGGATGGAAACTGCCTTTTCACGGCCGTGCGGAAGTCCATGTGCGTAGATGTGTTGCCGCGTGAACTCAGAATGAAGACCGTCAGGAGGTTCCTTGAGGATCTTGGATCTGCGGATGACGGAACCAAAGAATCCATTGACTTGGCGATTCGGCACATGTACTCGCCGGATCTGAAGTCCGGTTGGGGAGTTCATGTCCTGCAGGAGCTGAAGTTTCTGGCGAAGAAACAAGATCGCGTGGGTATGGATTCGGCCATTGATGAGCTCGTCCAGATCGGTATGCCGAGGTAAAGATCTAAATTTTCCCTGATCTGTTTTTTTCTTTTATTTTTTTGTAATCTCTATGGCTGCTATTCTCTTCGGATCTGTTACTGTGGTTATCCTCCGGTGGCGGAAAGTGCTGATTCTGCACCCGTTTAAATTTCTTGATTTACTGTAGAGCAAAAGAAAATGCAGGCCACCTTTTGTGTTCTTTCTCATTTTCTTGAGGTGGTGTTTGGTTCTCACGAAAGGGGCAAGGTCGCTGCATGTTCGAGTTATCAGGGTCTTTTGAAGAAAATAATTTTGAAGATTTTGTTCTATGTAGATTTTGAGGCAATGCTACATCAAGCGCTCGAGCTTTGATTCATTTTGACCTGTGGATTAAAATTAATCGTTTTGAATTTACTGTCACCTATGAATGTACAATTCTCATCTGGTGGAAATCTTTTTGTTAAAGTGTCATGGAATGTGTGAATCACTTTTTTCGGTCGTTATTTTTTGGGAAAGAAATTAGGGCTTTTGTCATGATTCTTGCGTTTTAACTTAGCTATTGCTAGATAGGAGTGTTGCACATGCCTGCCATCCAAATTTGTGGATCCATTCCGAGACCTGATGCCATGATGCGTTTTTATGTTGCTTTTTGGCTGCTTTTGGAAGAGTGGAGTTTTTCATTTTTTAGCATGCATTAATATATACGTGGTTCCGGTGGTTTCATTATTTGATTTTTGCTCTTGTGATTGATTATTGAAGAGAATTGGCTGCCGAATCTATTTACAAAGAAAGATGTATAGCTGTGGAAGATGGTCCGAGTTGGGCCAAGTACATGTCAATATCTGGTTCATCCCATGACGAATATGATATCATCAATATGCAATATACTGAGGATGGTTTATTAACTGTAGATGAGAATAGATACGGCCATGCGGCTGCCTTCGGCGACGACATTGCAATAGAATGTCTTGCAACGGAGTACAAAAGAGAGATTTTTGTGGTGAGCGGATTTCTTTTTTTGTGGTATCTTTGATGATGATGCATCACTTCATTGTTGGAACCTCTTCCCTATAGAACTAGCAACAAATTTGTTTGTGCAAGTTTCTGTTTTATACCTTGGCTTTATTTTCAGATTCATATTAGAGAATTTCAGTAACTTGTTCATGTCGAATTTAAGTGTTGGTTCATAACTGACAGGTGCAAGCACATGGATCTGATGCCATGGTTGACGAGGAAAATTGTGTTTTCTTCCTACCTCATCATCCGAGAAGCGAAATCTGCGAGCCTCCTTTATTTTTGTTCATGAAAGGAACTGGTAAGTGGTTATTCTTTGTGACTACATATTTACCATTTCTAACGACCTAGTGCACAATTTGAAGAGATAAAGCTTGAAGCATACAAATTATTACTAGATATAATGTTTAAATTGCACTTGAGATGATAAAAACCCCTTGTTCTTTTTCTCACAGGATGGTGTGGAGCCGGGGCTGATCATTATGAACCACTTATAGCTCACCATTCGGTGGCTGTATCTCAAGAAAAAGTTACCTTGGTTCTTTAGACCATCTGAGGATTATCAACTTCTTCTACGGTTTGAAAAGTTGCCTAAATTCTTTAGGCCGATTCAATTTTACGGGTTTTGAGTTTAGAGGTGGTGTAGGATTGGAGTATTACTTATTCAAAATTGTCGGAGAGATGAAACTGTGATATGCTCATGCCATTGTCGATTCTTTTCTTAGATTTGTGGAGTCGATCATATTTTTTTTGTGGTCCAACATAGAGGATGCTTGATTCTGAGCAGTTTGGTAAGTTAGGGCGGCTCGTTTTAGTGGTTCTTTTTAGCTTCTTTGAGGTCTTTCGCTGTTTTCAGACATCTCTCATCTTTATATGGAAATTGGACATCTCAGGATAATTTCGTAAAAAATATATGATATTTCATTGGTTATTGCATGAAAGTTAAGTCCAACGAATTAAAATGTATAATAACCTTCGTGTTTTAGAAAATCTACAGAACGAAAAAAGGCTAGTATTTTTTTTAATAAATAGTAATCAATTTTGTTAGGATCGGTTGGGAGTGAAAAGTGTTTAGAATAGGATTGAATAAACACTTTATAATTTTCACAACTTCTATATTATGAATCAGTTTAGTGATAAACTGAGTTCACGAATTTTGTTGTCAATGTCTATCAGTTAACTTTACAATTTTCACAACTTCTATATTATGAATCAGTTTAGTGATAAACTGAGTTCACGAATTTTGTTGTCAATATCTATCAGTTAACTTGATAAAAGTGTGGAAATAACTGACAGACAGATAGAATAAAAACCGATAAGAAGATAACACAAGATTTTTGGATGTTTGGACATTTCAAATATTCCAACGTCACCTCATTTATCTCGAAGATAGGATATTCCCTAAAAGATTTTGATCTATATAAATAATTGTACAAACCTACTTCAGTTTGGAGTTAACATTGTCAAGACTGAAACTCTTAGTAACAATATAATTTATCAGTAATTAACTGATATGTAATTTTCTTAGCACAACTGATCTATACAAGATCGAATAATATAACAGTGAGTGTTTGTGCTTTAAGCTCAAATTATAGCATGAAAACTATGAATATGAATAATGAGTGTGAGCTTTTGAAATGAAAGAATGAGTGCAGAGTTCGTGTTTGTATAGCTTGATAACTTTTGTAACTGCTTAACTTCGTCACCCTCTCTCAACTGATCTTCTCGGCTATTTATAGGCTTTGTTTCCAACGGTAACAATGAATGCATTTGAATCTTTGATGTGTCTAGCTGATTCATCAGTTGACATAGCCGATAGGATTAACTGATTGATGTTAACTGATCAGTCTCAACTGATCCTTCAGTTAATTAATTAGATCAGTTAGCTCTACATAGTTCAGTTGCCTTTATATACGCATTAACCTTCAGTTCGGACAACTATTAGTTTTCGAATCTCAGTTCAGTTACTTTTAGTTCTCTTGATCGGTTGTTTAATCTTTTCACGCTTAATTTGTCAAATTCCGGAATAAAGAATTCAACAACTTCTCCCTTCTTGGTATTTGACAAAACTTAGAATTTATGAAATGA
Source organism: Primulina huaijiensis (assembly GCF_012295235.1). Taxonomy (NCBI): domain Eukaryota; kingdom Viridiplantae; phylum Streptophyta; class Magnoliopsida; order Lamiales; family Gesneriaceae; genus Primulina; species Primulina huaijiensis. The sequence goes on along the minus strand of NC_133312.1, from coordinate 135,875 downwards.
TCAAACTGAACTTTAAGTAGATAAAATAATCTTTTATTGACAACTCATTCACTGTACAAATTCGTACAAAAATGAAAGAATGAAAGAATCTTCTACGAACTGACTGAAAAGCTGCCAAAAGCTCTCAACTGATTATAACGACTGTCTTCTAACTGATCTGGACTTCTTCATTTCTTTGCTTTCTTATCAGCTAGTCCTTGATCAGTTGGTTGACTTGGTCTTTTCTTGGATAGCTGTTGCTGTTCTTCTTCCCCCTTTTTTGTCAAACCTATCAACCTTGTTGGACAATGCACGGACTTCCGAGTTGATATTATATCTAGCAGTCAGTAATTGTTCTTGCATCAAATCCATTCTTTTTGTCACTGTTGTTTCCAAAAATTCAATACGATTTTTAAACATGTCTTGAGTTTGGAAATGTGTTTGAACTATCACTTGGTCTTTCTTCAATTGGTCTAGTTGAAAGCATAATGAAGTGATATCTTTTGTAACCTGTTGTAGGTTTTTCATTGTATACTCCTTCATAGAGTCCATCTTTAAAGTGTGCAGCAATTGGGTTGACTTTATATCAGAAATAGATGAAATCAGATGATGAAGGTTGGACTGAATGTCTTCTATCATAGATTCAGTAGCCATTGGTTTCTGAGGAGACAGAGCTTCAAATGATTCCGGTTCTTGCTCTTTGTCTGCTTCATTAAAAACTACCATGGCTCGATTTGGTGATTCAGTCTCAACCATGTCTGAAACACTTTCTTCAACTATTTTCTGTTGAGGTTTTTGAGTAGAGGTAGGAATCTGAACTGCAGTTGAGCTGGTAGGCTCGTCAGTTGGTTTGGCAATTGATACTTCAGTAGGCTCTTCAGTTGACACTGATTGCAGCTGAGCCACTTCAGTTTCAGCTGGGACTATTTGTTCAGTCGTGGCAGGCGACTGAACTGATGTTTCAACTTCTGATATTATAGCCTCTGATGCTAGCTGTACAATTTTGCTTGGGTCTTCAACTGATTCTATAGTTATCATATTCAGCTGAATGTCATTTGCAATGGACTGTATTACTTCATCAATATTTGCTAGTGACAACTCAGTATCGGTGTAGAGTTGAAGACCTGCTGGAGAAGATGCAAGAGCAGAAAGTGACGGTTGAGCATCCTTTGGACAAGGAACAGTTACTTGCTCAGTTTGTTCAGCAACTTCTTCTCAGTAATGTCAGGAAGAGAGTCAACCCTTATCGTAAGGTCCAAATCCACGACTCCGAGAACGATCACTAAATTCTCTTTGCACGATTTAAATTTCGAGCCATTTAACATAAGAATAGAGTTTTTGTTGAATATATATGCATGAGTCAAATCTGAATAGAAAACAAAAAAAAAACCAAATATACATGCTCAACAAAATATCCTAATAAAATAATCAATAAATTCAAATAATATAAACCTCATAAAAAAGATACTGATCACTCCATTAATGTTTCATCTTTGGATAAAAGATTAACTTGTAAGAGATATCTTGACTCAACAGTCAAACACTGATAATAACTATCATGTCAAATAACAATCTTCTTTTGGGTCGGTTTATTATTCACATGAAAAACCAAACAACTAGCACATGTTTACTACCACAATTGCATATGAAATTGCATTAAATTTTAATCTTCCAATATTCATATAAATAACATATTTTAAAAATTCTTTGATATTTCAAAATAAAATTAATCTCTATAAAAGAGGTCCACTTGGCGATATTTTATTTCATTCAATCTCTTTTAAAATATATATAACCTTATCATTATTTGAATAATTGAAAATTTAAATTTAAACCGAATAAATCTGAATCATAAAAAAAATCCCAGAAATTCACTACGGTGTACGAAGGCACACCGAAATCGCACCCCTGCCCGCCTGTGATTGCCAGGACAATCTTGAGCATGTGCGGCGGCCCGAAATCGTGCACCTGTGTGTTGGGGACGTGCCCCTACGCGAATTGAAGCCCGAAAAACGATTTTTTCAAAAATTTTACCCTGTTCTTCGAATTTTTCTCTATCTTTTTTATTTAAAAAAACTGGATGAAAATCTCAAAAATACCATACCAAAAACGTAAAAATTTTGACCAAAATCTCTTTACTGGATCCTAAAGATTTTCAATCAAAATCTTTTTTACCGAAACTGAATCTTTAAAAGATTTATTTTCAACCAAAGTTCTCCAGATCTAAAGCCATTTCAAAAAATTTCAAACAAAATTTTCTTTTCCAGATCTGAAACCAAATAATGTCCAAAACTTTAAAACAAATCTCACTGATGTATTTCGATGCTGTTGCTCGGAACCATGAATAAGTGGGATTGTGTATTCTTCATGGCTGGCTTAGATATAATCTAATTAGCGGTTTCAATATTTTACGCAAATTTCTTGCCCCAATTTGTGGCCTTTTGATTTTGAATCAAGTAGAATTTCTTTTCAAAACATAACTCTGTTATGTGTGGAAAGTTATAGGTGAGACTGGACATTTTATGTGGTCTAATTAACTCCTATTTATGAATCTATTTCTAATGGTTATTGGTTTCTTTAGGCTGGATGCGTATCAAATCGACTTTTTTACTTATCAACCCACCAAACATATTTGTAGATGCCCTAAAATGTGCAAGTTGCTCTGCTTCCACTGCTGATGGTTGGACTAGGATCATCGTTGAGAAAAAACTTGGCCAGGATTCAGAGTCCTCGGCTGCAATTACTATATCTCTGACGCAATAATTGGCCGAGGATCAAATTTTCCGGTAGATGAATCTAACAATTATGTTCTATTGCTTTAAAAATATAACAAATATGTTGACCGATGTTGATTTGAGATGCTTATCTTATTACACGATTGATGTATCTCGTTAAAATAGATGAGCCGGGTAAGAAGCTCCAACGGGTCAAATCAATAATTTATAATGTTTGGGGAATTTGAGTGAAAGAATGGCTGTAACAATCACCTGCAAACAAGAAATGAACTCGTGAATGGGCGTCGGAGGAGTGTTCGACGTAGCCACTCCGATGCTTAAGTCAGCAGGTTGAAGATGAACACAAGCAATATTTGGGAGAAAATATGTATAATGCTTAAGAGTTCAAAGATTTCAGAATCAGTAAATGAGAAGGATACCTGCTATTTATAGGAGAAAATGGGGTAGGTACCTCGTTTTCCGCGCCTACCTACTAAATATGTCAAGTCGGCCGTCCATACCTCCTGATGACTTATATGACACGCCAAAGTCAAGTTGCTCTGACAGATAAGATTGTCCAGATCAATATACTCAAGTGCATCACGCTTTTCGAGGTTCCCAGGTAGAATTCCTCCCTGGAGATTTATACAAGAGCTCGGGCGTTTGGTTGCCTGGGGAGTAGAGCCCGGGCTTGCACCGGCCCGGCTTCAGAAGAATCCATCCTGCAAATTGACCCTAATTTGGGAATCCATTTAATAACCCGGGTCATCAATGACCCGGGTTCTTACCAGGGTATCACCACTCATCCCTAAATAGTCGGTCTAGAGTCATACTCGCTGTCCCGATTAGTCATGCTTGGCTTCCCAAAGAGATGATCAATCTTGTTATATAAAAGCATCGGGGGCTTCATGTCTCCCAAAGATGGGATGAGGAGTCGGAGTCTCGCGTCTCATGGACTTGAGATAAGATGTCGGGGCCTCGTGTCTCCCGGGCTCGAAATGATCGTGGTGCAGTTCCCCGGGCCAGGGTACGGGTCCCTGGATTTAATAGATAACCAGGGTGCGGAGCCTTGGCCTTCATGAATGGTCGAGGTACGGAGCCCCGAACCAGGATACGGATCCCTGGACTTTTAGAACCAAGGTGCGGAGCCTTGGGCCGGAGAACATGTCCCGGGACTTGTGAATGGTCGAGGTGTGGTTCCCCTGGCATGTCTCGGGACTTGTGAATGGTCGAGGTGTGGTTCCCCGAGCCAGGGTGTAGTGCCCTGGGCTTTTAGATTGGTTCTTCCCGAGTCTAAGATACGACAAATAATATAATACTTGTCTTTGAGACGAACAGATCTTTCATTATATCTTCAACCAATCAATTACATCTGTTAGGCATAGTACTGCTTTAAATTAAATACATTCTAAGGCCTTTTGAGAGAGCGTCCTTGCGTGTCTTCTAAATAAAAAGATCTCGAGCTAACCCTCCGGGTAATTTTATAAGGTCCTTCCCACCGAGCTTCTAGTTTCCCAACATCCCCGGCAGGATTAACTTTTTTCATGACTAAATCCCCTATTTGAAAATCTCGAACTCGGACCTTTTTATTGTATGATTTCATGACCCGACCTCGATATGCTTCCATTCGAATTATTGCTCGATCTCTTCTCTCTTCTACCAAATCCAATTCCATGGCCCGACTTTGATCATTGCTGTCTGGGTAAGATTCTACCCGGGGAGAAGTTTGCCCAATTTCAACAGGAAGGACTGCTTTAGAACCATATACCAAGTTGAAAGGAGTTTCTTGAGTAGGTGCTCGGGGAGTAGTTCTGTACGCCCAGAGAACACTGGGTAATTCTTCCACCCAGTCTTTTCCCTTGCCTTATAGCTTGGTTTTCAATGCTTGTACAATAATTATGTTAATAACTTCTGTTTGACCATTAGCTTGAGGGTAGGCAACAGAAGTTAAAGACTGAGTGATTTTCATTTCATGACACCAAGATGTAATTCCTTTGCCCTGAAATTGTCTCCCATTATCTGAGATTAGTCTTCTGGGCACTCTAAACCGGCACACAATGTTCTTCCACAAAAATTTCAATACTTCCTGTTCAGTGATTTTAGCCAATGGCTCGGCTTCTACCCATTTGGAAAAGTAATCCACAGCCACCAGCAAGAACGTCTTTTGAGCCCGGGCAGTTGGGAAAGGGCCAACAATATCCATGCCCCATTGATCAAAGGGGCAAGATGCCCAGATAGGCTTCATGGAAGTGGCCGGACTGTGCTGGAAGTTTGAGTGATGTTGACATCTCTCACAAGCCTGAACCCCTCGAGCAGAATTTTGGCTAAGAGTTGGCCACCAGAACCCGGCAAGCATTGTCTTCCGGGCCAAAGCCATTCCTCCGAGATGTTCAGCACAACATCCCTCATGTATTTCTCGGAGGACAAAATCCACTTCTCCTTCAGATAAGCATTTTAGCAAAGGTCCCTGAAATGATCTTCTGTATAAGATTTTATTTAAGAGAACAAACATGGGAGCTTGTCTCTTGATTTTTTGAGCCCGAGTCTTGTCTTTAGGTAATTCATTTGTTGTAATGAATTTGATCAATGGCGTCATCCAGGAGTCATCGCGTACTGGTAATATTTCTTCCTCGGTGGACAGGACCAAACGGGAAACATGCAAAATTTCCCGGGTGTTGACTTCTGATAATGAAGCAGCCATTTTTGCTAGAGCGTCTGCCTCTCCATTCTCCTCCCGTGGTATTTGTTCGATACTCCAATCCACAAAGATAGCTGCCTGGGTTTTTATGAGGAGTAAATATTTGACCATCCTGTCATCTTTAGCTTCATAAGCACCCTTTATCTGCTGAGTGATTAATTGTGAATCAGAATACAAAATAACACGGGAAGCTACAATCTCTTGAGCAGCTCGGATTCCAGCAAGGACAGCTTCATACTCCGCTTCATTGTTAGTCACCCGGGAATCAATTCTTAAAGCCAATTTAATCTTCTCTCCTGGAGGAGATATTACTACAACACCTACTCCACGCCCTGCAAGGCTAGACGCCCCATCCACAAACACCCTCCATACTTCATCTTCATCGGGTTGTACCATCTCGGACAAAAAGTCTGATAAGGCTTGTGCTTCAATGGCCACCCGGGGTTTGTATTCGATATCATACTCTCCTAATTCCACTGCCCATTTGATCATTCGCCCAGATACTTCAGAATGAGTCATGATCCTGTCTAAAGGACTATTAGTCAAGACAATTATTCGATGTGACAGGAAGTAAGGCTTTAGCTTCCAGGCAGTCATGATCAAGGCCAGAGCAATCTTCTCCACTTCACTGTACCGGAGCTCGGGTCCTCTCAGAGCATGGCTGACATAATAAACAGGCTTTTGATCTGAGCCTTCTTCTTTTATTAGAACCGAGCTGAAAGCGTACTCTGTGGTGGATAAATAAACAAATAATTTTTCCCTGGGCTCTGGTTTCACCAACACAGGGAGCTCTGCAAGATGGATCTTCAAGTCCTAGAAGGCATGTTCACATTTGTCATCCCATCCAAATTGTCGGGCCTTCCTCAAGCCTTGAAAGAAAGGATAACTCCTGTGTGCTGATCGGGAAATAAATCGAGAGAGGGAAGCAATCCTCCCGGTCAGCTTTTGTACGTCTTTGACAGATCGAGGAGATGGCATGCACAGCACGGATTTGACTTTCTCCTGATTCACCTCAATTCCCCGATCTGTCACTATGAATCCCAAGAATTTGCCACTCTTTACGCCAAAAATGCACTTGGCTGGGTTAAGCTTGATTCCGTAATGTACGAGAGTGGCAAAGGTTTCTTCTAGATCATCAATAAAGCTGGCAACCTCCCAGGTCTTGCCCAGGATATCATCCACATAGACTTTCACGTTTCGTCCCAGTTGCTTCTCGAAGACTTTGTTCATCAAACGCTGGTAAGTAGCTCCTGCATTCTTTAACTCGAAAGGCATTACAATATAACAAAATGTACCTCCCGAGGTGATGAAGCTAGCTTTATCCTGATCACTCTTGGCCAGGGGGATTTGATGATACCCCTGGTATGCTTCCATGAAACTCAGTAATTCGAAGCCCAATGTGGAATCCACCAATTGATCAATACGGGGCAGAGGATAATGATCCTTGGGACAAGCCTTATTGAGATCGCGGAAGTCTACACACATGCGCCACTTTCCGGTAGATTTGGGTACTAATACCACATTCGAGAGCCATGTAGGGAATTGAATTTCCCGAATGTGGCCGGCTTTCAAAAGCTCTTTTACTTGCTCATCAATAACTTTGTCCTTTTCAGGACCAAAGTGTCTCTTTTTTTGCTTTATCGGGTGAGATCCAGGGAGGATATTCAGTTGGTGCTCCGATATCAGGGGAGAGATCCCCGTCAACTCCTGTTGGGACCAGGCAAACACATGAATATTAGCTTTTAAACAATCAATCAGTCTAACCCGGGTGGATGCACTGAGGTCCCGAGCCACTCGGATTTGCTGGCCTAGTCCGACTTCTACCATTTCCTGCTCCTCCTCTGCGACAAAATGCACCTCTCCTTTCTCCACCACTCTTCCTCCTACTTCATCCATTCTAGCTCTCGTCCCTTCCCTCTTGGATTTGCTCTGGTCCGCCCGGACTGCTTCCACATAGCATTTTCGGGAAGAAGGCTGATCTCCCCGGACTTCTCCTACCCGGGCTCCCACAGGAAACTTTATCTTTTGGTGGTAGGTAGATGCCACAGCCCTTAGCTCATTCATGGCCGGCCTCCCTAGTATGATGTTATAAGATGATGGGGAGTCCACCACAGTGAAAGAGGTCATCACCGTTTTCTTGAGATCCTGGGATCCCAGGGTTAGTGGTAAGACAATCTCCCCGGGTAAACCACATGGCCAGCAAAGCCAAAGAGGGCAGTTTCCACGGCTTCCAAATGATAACCCTGCAAGTCCATCTGCACAAAGGCATCTTTAAAAATTACATTTACAGAACTGTCCGAGTCAACAAAGACTCTCAGAATGTTATAATTTGCCACCCGGGCTTGGATAACCAGGGCATCATTGTGGGGTAGATTCACCCCCTTCAAATCCTCTGGGCCAAAACTGATGACCGCCTCACTCCTCCTCATTCCCTCTATCTCCATACACTCTGTAAGGCCCGAGATTTTGATTACCGTAATCTGAGATTAATCTTAAATGATTTATTGATTAATCTCGGTAATTATAGACGGAAAGGATTAGATCGGGAAAGACAAGAAAAGACGTAAAATATGTGCGAGGATGAGCCCTCGCGCATATGCGCGAGGTAGGCAGAACATTGCGCGCATATGCGCGGAGTGAAGGCGCGCATATGCGCGAGGTGTCCAGTTAGCCAAAGAAAAAGTCCAGAGGAGTTGGCGCATATGCGCCGGATGGAGGCGCGCATATGCGCGAGTGTGGGTGTGCACGAGACAGTAAGTCTCGCGCATATGCGCGAGCTGTCAAGAACACAAGCGCCGAGACTCGAAGGTCTCGCGCATATGCGCGAGACGTGCTGTTCGAAGATGAAGCCACGTTTTCTTGAGCATGCATTGATATATATAAGAATTGCAATTGTTCCTTCAGATTTTCAAGGAAATCGATCGAGGAAAGCTCTGTAGAAAATCCTTACGCCTTTTCTTTTAGAAATTTGAAGGTTACGGAAGATCCGTCTATCCGATTTTGAATCCGACTTCAGTACTGTGTTCCTATCAACGCAGGCTACGACTGGACGTAAGTTTTGTTACGTTTAGACATGAATTGAAAGTATGATATTGTCAGAATCGGATATGATTCATATATGCTATTCTTGATATAGCAGACATCGTATCATCGAAACCGGATTGAAGAACGAGTACTGTGTGAAATTGTTATGATTTTTTTTTGAGTCGATTTGATTGAGATTCGATATCAGATTTGTGTTGTTATTCAAATTATGAGTTGTACTGCTACTGATTATGAGTTCTGGTATTATTTCTGTGATGTTGAGATTGGCGGGGTTATCGAGACTGTATTGTTATACCGTTGAAACATCAGCAGATTGACATTTGATCAGATTCATTATTGAGATTGTATTGTGGTACCGTATGTCTATTGACATTGATCAGATTGTGTTTTGATTTGAATATTGATCAGAACAGGTTGAACTGAGTTATTTACTGATATTGTATCTATTCGATATTGTCATTGCCAGATTGGGTATGGACAGAGTTGAATTCGAGACTTCGTCTTCGTCGGACCGAGAAGAAAAAGGTATAAATTAATGTTGAGTTGGGATTGCACAACTCGAGTGAGGTTTGACTCGAGTTTCCAAAAATCACATACTTTACTTTATTGCATTGATATTTGCAATTAAATGAGATTGATATATTTGAATTATTGAGTTATGTATTGAGTCATAAGCGGATACGCCTAATTGTAAATGAGTAATCTTGTGACAGTAGTGCCGGATAGTGATGGAATCGTCACTGGCACATTGCACATTGTCACAGGATAGGATATTGGTGAAAATGCCAAAGTCTGTGACGGATAGGTCAAGACACCGGATGTTTGGTCATATCGAAGTGGATAGAATTGGAGTTGCTTCTATTACTGATGTTCGATATGGAAAGGGCCAAAGTCTGTGAATAAGAACGTACCACCACCCCGATCGGGAGTGTAGGTGGGTGTATGTTCTTACTCAGATCGGGATCCCTAGATTAGGTCTGAGTCGAGTCTGAGTCTCACGGAGAGTGATTCATTGATTGATATTGATTTATGTTCCTGATTTTGGTACATTTTTAGAATATGACTGTTTATTGATATTGATCCATGTTTCGGATTGTGATACATGCGACGAATACTTTATTCATGTTTTGATTAGGATGCATGTTATGAATATCTTTTATATGCTTTTACATTGATTATATGATTGCATGTGTACATGGTTTATACTGAGAATATAATTCTCACCGGAGTTATCCGGCTGTTGTCTTGTTTGTATGTGTGCATGACAACAGGTGAGACAGGATCAGGGTCAAGAAGAGAACGAGACAGGATTAGTTAGCGTGGAGATCCGGGCTCAGAAGTAAATCAGGATTCATCACTGATATGTAGTTGGACCTAGTTGAATTATTATAGACAATACAAGATTTGTATGTTTATGTTTAATATGTATTTCAGATCGATTTACATTACGTTTCCGCTTTGTATAAAAAAAATTTTAGACCATGTTTATTATAATTGATTAAATCATCCCAAATGACGATTAAGAACATGATTAGCGTCCGGGTCCCCACACACTCCCTCCTACTCCTCAACTTCCTTGCCCGGTTGGAGCCTCCATCAGTAGAGCCTCCTGATATCATTTTTATCAATCCTGTAGCAGGGGGTGAATTCNCAGTCATATTCTAAAAATGTACCAAAATCAGGAACATAAATCAATATCAATCAATGAATCACTCTCCGTGAGACTCAGACTCGACTCAGACCTAATCTAGGGATCCCGATCTGAGTAAGAACATACACCCACCTACACTCCCGATCGGGGTGGTGGTACGTTCTTATTCACAGACTTTGGCCCTTTCCATATCGAACATCAGTAATAGAAGCAACTCCAATTCTATCCACTTCGATATGACCAAACATCCGGTGTCTTGACCTATCCGTCACAGACTTTGGCANAATGTATTTTTCTGCCCGAGATAATAAGTCCTCGAAATCCCCGGGCACTTTTTTGGTCAACGACTTGAAAAATTCACCCCCCCTCAAGCCTTGTGTGAATGGCGTAGTTTTTGTTTCAGTGGCGCAGGTGGGTACATCCAAAGCCACTCTATTAAATCTTTTGATATAAGCCCTTAAACTTTCATCCAGGTTTTGCTTAACTTCGAAAAGACTAAAAGTAGTCTTCTTGTATTTCTTGCTACTACTGAAGTGGTGTAGGAACAACTTCTGGAAATCTTTAAATGAATTAATACTCTGAGAGGCCAGTCCCTCAAACCACCTTTGAGCTGAATCCACCAAAGTGGTGAGGAACACTTTACACTTGATTCGACCTGTGTAGCAGTGTAACATGGCCATGTTTTCAAACCTGGCTAGGTGCTCCTCAGGATCCGCATTGCCATCGTAATCTTTTACTTTGACGGATTTGAAGTTCCCGGGAAGAGGTTCCCGGATAATGATATCAGCAAACGGGCAACCCTTAGTAATCGTCTGAGAAATACTACGGCTCTCCAACTGCCCTTCTAGAAGTTTCATTTTCTGTCTTAGCTCCAACAGCTCCTCAGCCACGGTAGGTGATTTGGATCCAGCACTAGACTCCTCATCATCTCCTCTCACTTCCTCCTCCCTCAACTCTTGCTCTTGCTCCTGCTCCTTGATTTGCCCCTCTCCGGGTGGTGTAACTTGATGAGAAGTTTCTCTCCTGGCCACAGCCTTCTCCACTGCTTCGGAGATTATTCTAGCCAACTCCTCCGGGGTCATGGTAATAAGATTGGGTCCCGTGGGAGGAACACTATCACCTTGCCCCGAAGTACGCGCATTATCCCCATGAGCCTGGGAATTTTCTTGGTTAGTTCTTCGAGTATGAGCCATATCAACGCTTTAGTCTCAATTTCCCACAGACGGCACCAATGATGTGATCTCGTTGAAATAGATGAGCCGGGTAAGGAGCTCCAACGGGTCAAATCAATAATTTATAATGTTTGGGGAATTTGAGTGAAAGAATGGTTGTAACAATCACCTGCAAACAAGAAATGAACTCGTGAATGGGCGCCGGAGGAGTGTCCGGCATAGCCACTCCGATGCTTAAGTCAGCAGGTTGAAGATGAACACAAGCAATATTTGGGAGAAAATATGTATAATGCTTAAGAGTTCAAAGATTTCAGAATCAGTAAATGAGAAGGATACCTGCTATTTATAGGAGAAAATGGGGTAGGTACCTCGTTTCCCGCGCCTACCTACTAAATATGTCAAGTCGGCCGTCCATACCTCCTGATGACTTATATGACACGCCAAAGTCAAGTTGCTCTGACAGATAAGATTGTCCATATCAATATACTCAAGTGCATCACGCTTTTCGAGGTTCCCAGGTAGAATTCCTCCCTGGAGATTTATACAAGAGCTCGGGCGTCTGGTTGCCCGGGGAGTAGAGCCCGGGCTTGCACCGGCCCGGCTTCAGAAGAATCCATCCTGCAAATTGACCCTAATTTGGGAATCCATTTAATATCCCGGGTCATCAATGACCCGGGTTCTTACCAGGGTATCACCAACGATAGATCACTATCTTGGAAAAGAGCTTGTTGAAAATTTTCCGAGGACTTTGGCATTGAAGGAAGGGGAGAGTAATTTTCTTGGGGCACCGTTTTCTCGCACCCAAGACAATGCAGAAGTTTAAAATTTTATGTTTCGACATTCGAAATGTTCATTGGACGTCGTATATTTAAAACTATTCAGATGGTGTTAGGATTGTTATACCTGCATGTATATTATACTTGGCACCAAACTATTCCTATTTTTAAGCGGAGATAGCCTTTTTTGTAATTTCCTACGAACGGATCTTCGACTTTGATCGTCTAATTAGGTCCACGATCAGAAACAATCTTCCCCGCTTGGATTGCACTAGAAATCTCAAGCGATTTGAGAGTTGAGACTGTGACCTTCGAATTTTCAAAATCCGCAGTCGGTGCAACGTCAGAGGCGTGGCGTGAGTGGAGACAAAGATGACCGAAAATTATTTTTCAATCACAATTGAAGTGGCCGAAACTTTTATTGGGAAGGAAAGAGTTTTGTGAATTTGTGTGCTTGTGTTGTGTGCAAAAATTCCGGTATGTATTATGACCCCTTGCGGTATATTTATAGAGTGTGACTCCTGATCCTATCAAGAGTCCCTCTCCCACAAAGATTTCTAATCATTTTCCCACTATGACTCTATAATTTCATTATATGAAAATTATCATATTATTAATATATATAATGTATTTATCAACTTTTGATAATACACGATATATTAATACCGTAGATACACATATTTTATATCTATAT